>NC_135546.1:18592641-18892641 GCF_045843805.1 Urocitellus parryii
AATTAGAAATCAAGGATAAAAATAGAAGCTACTCCAACACCCGGAGACTAAACAATATGCTATTGAATGAACAATGAGTTGCAGACATCAAGACATCAAAAAGGAGATTGAAAAATTCTTGGAGGTGAATGAGAATAGTGATACAACATGTCAAAACCTCTAGGGCACTATGAAAGCAGTACTAAGAGGAAAGTTCATTGCATAGAGTTTATTCCTTAAAAGAAGACAAGGTCAACAAATAAATGACCCAACATTACATCTCAAAACCCTAGACAAAGAACAAATCAACACCAAAAGCAGAAGACAGGAAAAAATTAAAATCAGAGCTGAAATCAATGAAATTGAAACAAAAGAATCCATTAAAAATTTGACAAAATGAAAAGTCAGCTCTTTGAAAAGATAAATACATTGGATAAACCCTTATCCATGCTAATGTAGAGAAGAAGAGAAAAAAACTCCAATTACTAAAATCCATGATGAAAAAGTAAATATCACCATGAACACTACAGAAATACAGAAGATAATTAGAAATTATTTTGGAAATTTGTACTCCAATAAAACAGAAAATATTGAAGACATTAACAAATGTCTAGAAACACATAATTTAGCCAAACTTGAGTCAGGATGATATATACAAGTTAAACGGATCATTTTCAAGCAATGAAATAGAAGACACCATCAAAACCCTACCGACCAAAAAAAGCCCAGGACTAAATAAACACAAGACCTCCAAAGAGAACGAACACCAACACTTGTGAAATTATTCCATGAAATATAAAGAGAGAGAACACTTACAAACTCATTCTATGAGGCCAAAGTCACCCCGATTCTAAAACCACGCAAAGACACAAAGAAAGGAAACTTCAGACCCATCTCTCTAATGAACATAGATGCAAAAATTCTGAATAAAATTCTGGCAAATCGAATACAAAAACATATCAAAAAGATAGTGCACCCCAATCAAGTGGGGCTCATCCCAGGGATGCAAGGTTGGTTCAACATTCAGAAATCAATAAAGTTAATTCATCACATCAATAGACTTAATGATAAGAATCAATATGATCATCTTGAGAGATGCAGAAAAAGCATTCGACAAAACACAGCACCTTTACATGTTCAAAACACTAGAAAAACTAGGGATAACAGAAACATATCTCAACATCATAAAGGGTATCTATGCTAAGTTCAGGCCAATATCATTCTAGATGGAAAAAAATTGAAGGCATTTCCTCTAAATTCTGGAACAAGACAGAGATGCCCTTTTCCCACTTCTATTCAACATAGTTCTTGAAACACTGGCCAGAGCAATTAGGCAGATGAAAGAAATTAAAGGAATAACCATAGGAAAAGAAGAACTCAAACTATCACTATTTGCTGATGACGATTCTATACCTAGAAGATCCAAAAAATTCCACCAGAAAACTACTAAAAGTAATAAATGAATTCATCAAAGTAGCAGGTTACAAAATCAACACCCATAAATCAAAGGCAATCTGTATATCAGTGGCAAGTCCTCTGAAAGGGAAACTAGGAAAAACTACCTCATTCACAATAAACTAAAACAAAACAAAACAAACTTGGGAATCAACTTAATGAAAGAGGTGAAAGCCCTCTACAATTAAAACTACAGAACACTAAAGAAATTAAAGATGACTTTAGAAGATGGAAAGATCGATTTTGCACTTGGATTGGCAGAACTAATATTATCAAAATGACCATACTTCTAAAATCACTTTTCAGATTTAATGCAATTCCGATCAAAATCTCAATAGCATTCCTCATGGAAATAGAAAAGGCAATGATGTAATGAATCCCAGGAAAATAAAGAGACCCAGAATAGCTAAAATAGTCCTTAGCAGAAAAGTAAAGCAGGAGACATCATTATACCAGACCTTAAACCATACTACAGAGCCATAGTAACGAAAACAGCATGGTATTGGCACCAAAACAGAGACTAACCACATAAATACAGTTATCTCATAGTAGACAAAGGTACCAAAAACATGCATTGGAGAAAAGATAGCCTCTTCAACAAATGGTGCTGGGAAAACTGGAAATCCATATGCAGTAAAATAAAAAAGTCCCCATCTCTCACCAAGCACAAAACTCAACATCAAGTGGATCAAGGACCTAGGAATTAAACCAGAGCCCTGTACCTAAGAGAAGAAAAGTAAGTCCAAATCTTCATCATGTTGGATTAGGCCCCTTATTAAGACTCCTATAGCATAAGAATTAAAACCAAGAATCAATTAGTGGATGGATTCACACTGAACAGCTTCTCAGAAAAAGAAACAATCAGTGAGGTGAAGAGACAGCCTACATCCTGGGAGCAAATTCTTACCACACACACGTCAGATATAGCACTCATCTCTAGGGTATATGAAGAACTCAACACCCCCCCCAAAAAAAACCCAGAGTATAATATACAATTGAGCAACAAATATTTTTTGAAAGTTCAACATATCAATTAGAGAAATGCAAATCAAAACTAAGATTTCATCTCAGTCCAGTCATAATGGCAGCTATGAAGATGAACAACAAGTGTTGGAGAGGATGTAGGGAAAAGGCACACTCATGCATTGCTGGTGGGACTGCAAATTGGTGCAGCCAATATGGAAAGCAGTATGGAGAGTCCTAGGAAATCTGGGAACGGAACCACCATTTGACCCAGCTGTCCCTTTCCTCGGACTATACCCAAAGGATCTAAAAACAGCATATTACAGGGACACAGCCACGTCAATGTTTACAGCAGCACAATTCACAACAGCTAAACTGTGGAGCCAATCTAGATGCCCTTCAGTGGATGAATTGATTAAAAAACTGTTATATATACACAATGAAATATTAGCATTGAAAGAGAATAAAATCATGGCATTTTCTAATAAATGGATGGAGTTGGAGAATATTGTGCTAAGTGAAGTTAGCCAATTCCCCCAAATCAAAGGCTAAATGATTTCTGGTATGTGGAGGCTGATCCATAATGGGGAGGGGGGAGCATGGGAGAAATGGAGGGACTTTAGGTAGGGCAAAGGGGAGAGAGGAAAAATGGAAGGAGCATGGGGGGAAAGAAGCTGGTGAAATGAGACAGACAACATTACCCCAAGTACATGTAAGAAGAAACGCATGGTGCGACTATTTTGTGTATAATCACAGAAATGAAAACTTGTGCTCAATATGTGTGCTATAAATTGAAAGGCATTCTGCTGTCATGTATCACAAATAAGAAAAATCAATAAAGTACAGAAAACACTTTTGTATTGCTTTTGAAAGAAACATCACAAATGTTATCACTTAAAAATAATAGTAATGCATTATTTTACAACTTGAATGTTTTAAGTATCCTAAAAATGAAATAATGTCAGTGTTAACAGAGTCACCCTCCTTCAAGAGTATGTAAAAAAAAATTATCCCAGTTTCTAGTGACTGCCTGCAATCTCCTTTATTTTGTTGTAGTTTTCAAAAGTGAGATGGTGTTTTTTGACAAGTCCATCTTGAATAAAACACAGAGGTCCAATGACGGCTACCCTCAACCTTCACACAGCTTAGTCCCTCAGGAACAGGAGAGGGAAGGTCTCTGGTGAGCTTGTCCTTGCTCACAATATTTGCCAGAAACTCAGAAAATGCAGCTGTAAGCTCAGGGGGGAAAATCATGGGACCCTCGTCTGCAAACTCGGAACAGCAGAGACAGATCCCCAACACAGTGAGATGGGGAGACATCTGCATGGGACAGTGTCACCTAATACTTAATAAGAATTTGGAGCTCTCAAAACCTGAAAGTGCTCCTAGGAGGGAGGAACACCCAGAAGTTGAGCTCAGAATGGAGCCATGGTTAGACAGCAGGTGGGACCATGATCTCAACTAGACCTGGTCACTTTCCCAGTTGCTGTAACCTTGGGCCAAACCACTTAGTGTTGTCCTCACCCACAGTGCACATCCCTGGTCACCTCATCACAGGGCACGTGGGCCACAGTACTCACCTAAACACTCTGGGGTTTGGATTCCTTCTTCTCTAATTTTGTTACTTTTTCTTTTCCAAAATTTCCCCCTGAATATTTCTAGGACTTCACCTCTGTGGATTCTACTTTGGTCATTTTAAGTCAGTGGATCTCAATGTTTCAAGGAAGATCTAGGAAGTGAGAAGTTTTCCATGAACATTTTTAATAAAATGCCTAGAGTGCAGAATATTCAATGTACTTCACATTTCTTTGGGGAAAAAAGACATCCCAGCAGAGCCCAGCGCAGATGAGAAATTTCAAAAGTGATTTCACAAGGCAGAAAATATGCAGATGGCAAATAAATATATGAACATGAGTATTGAGCAGGACTCTTCAAGGAAGTTAGTAGTCCAGGCAGCAGAGACTACTGTAGATCCCCCAGGAAGGGAGGGGGAAATCACACCTACCGCCACCCCCCACATACACAACTGTAAGACTGATGGCCACAGGGACATTGAGTGATTGGAAAGGCCAAGCCTGTATGGACAAAGGTAAATGGTAAAGCATCTTGGAAGATGGTGTGGCGCTCTGTACTCAGGTGTGTGCCATGAAACAGCAACTCTACTCCTTCCTACCTTCTGGTTGCTTCCATTAGCAGCCTCCAGGGCTACACGTTGTGGGTAAGAAAAAGACATTAGGAAGCACATTTTAGTTGTGAATGTGAGAATTTTGTTGATTGTGGTGCTGGTTTCACGAGTGTGTACATATGACAAAAGATAAAAATATAGACCTTAGATATGTACAGGTTAATGTGTGTCAGTTAAACCTCCATAAGTTTGTAAAATAAGTGAGATGTATTGAAATCTGAGGTTAATAAGGAAAAATACACTTACGATAGCCCTTAAGTGGCTAAGAATTTATTAGCACATTATCCATCTCAACACTTTGGAAAAAATAAATTTCATTAAAGTAGAGAGGGAAGAAAATCCTAAGGAAAAGAGCAAACTTAGAAGATATTAAAAATGAACATTCCATAGAAAGAATTTCTTATGTCAACATTGGCACTTTTAAAGAGCAACTGCACCATGCACAAAATTCAACTCAAAGTGGATCAAGGACCTAGGAATTAAACCACAGATTGTGCATCTAAAAGAAGAAAAAGTAGGCCCTAAACTTCATCATGAATGATTAGGCCCTAACTTCCTTAATAAGACCCTATAGCACCAGAATTAAAACCAAGAATCAATAAATGGGATAGAATCCAACTAAAAATTTTCTTCTCAGCAAAAGAAATAATTTGTGAGGTGAACAGAGAGCCTACATTCTGCAAGAAAAATTTTTACCCTTCATCAGATAGAGCACTCATCTTGAAGGTATATAAAGAACTCAAAAAGCTAAGCACCAAAAAACCCAAATAACCCAATCAAAAAAATGGGCCAAGGACCAGAACAGACACTTCTCAGAAAAGGATATAGAACCAATCAACAAACATGAAAAAAAGTTTCATCATCTCTAGCAATTAGAGAAATGCAAATCAAAACTACATAAGATACCATCTCACTCCAGTCACAATGGCAGCTGTTATGAAGACGAACAATAATAAGTGTTGGCGAGGATGTGGGGGAAAAGGTCATGTTAAATGTTCAAGTGTTCACATCTTTCAAAAAATTCCCAAGTATTTTGCTTTTGATATCATGGTCATTAGAACTGTCTCTTTAATTTTATGTTTGCTATTTATTTTCTTATGCACACAAACAACTGATTGATCTAGAATTTTCGTTACTGTTCTGAGCTCATCTGTTGCTTCTAACAGTACTTAGTGAACTCCTACATTAAAAAGATCCACTTTAAAAACTCTTATATCTCATATCACATCTTGAAAGACTACAAAAGTGAGACAGCGAGAAACACAAGTGAGTTGCAATACCCCTTTGACAAAGGCAAAGATACTGGTGAGAATCTCAGCAAAACTATTCCCTGCAAGTCAGAAACCAAGAGAACAAGACCACAATCTGCTGCAGACACACATTACCAGGCCCAAGAGATGAGAGAGACACCAGCCAACGAATTTCCCTTTCTCAATTTAGAAGAAGACAGAATCAGCCAAGAATCCACCCATCTGCAAAACTAAAACAAGTGTGATCAGGAAATCTACATGCGTATCAGATCTCCCCTTGTTTACATCAGGTTATTCACTGCAAATTTTAAAAATTGTCACACTTAGCTTCAGAATATTTCTCACAGCATACGTTAGGAGACGTCACCTAGACAAAAGAGGGGCTATTTTCTCAGGGTAGAATATCCTATTCACATTTCAAATGAGCGGCAATTGAGGAAAGAAGCATGAAATATTAATACTTCAGTTGGAGTTGTGTGCCCAAGATCTTGCTCTTTACAAAAAAAAAAAATAAGCTAGTAACCTTCAATCATATTTTGGAAAATATTGCACAACTTTCACAACTACCCAGCTTTAGCAGTTATCAGATTAGCATGAGCATTTGGTCACTTGGTTAACTTAATTTGCAGAAAACAGGGATAAACCCAAGATTGGGGCTAGAGGGAAGCTCCATGCTGTGTTGCTCTGTGACCTAAGATTCAAGCAGTGGAAATACTGTTTCTCTGAGAGTTCTTAGAGGACCCCTGACCGCTGCTCCCATGCAGGAATGCCAGCCACAAAGCCCACACAGGTCCTCCAGCCACCGTGCACAAGCAGGACCAGATTTAGCACACACTCAGGACTCCTAGCTGCCCATCCATGCAGGAATCCTGGTGGCCACTGCCCTGCAGGATCCCCAGCCACCATTCCTGTGTGGACCCCCATTACCAACATGGGGCTCCCCCAATGTCCCTCCATCTTGAGACACTGCAACCGTGGTGGCCTGCACCTGGGGACACTGGACAGGGTCTAGAGACAGCTGCCAGCCACAACACTGCATTCCACAGAGCTGGATCTTAACATGTCACTGAATGCCATCACCCAGCTCGACACAACCAACACCCCATCTCTGAAAGCAGCCACCTCCAACTTGGAACATCTTGGTCATCATCTTGAGTTAGGGCAACTCTCAGCTTGGGACAGAGGCTGGGGCCCAGAAGCAATATCAAGGTACCTAGAGTCCCCAAATCCACCCCCTCCCCAGCAGTTGCTATCCCCGCACAGTGTTTGCGGCCACATGGCCAGTCCATAGCTTCCAAAGCCTTGTCCTGATCTGCTCAATGGCTCTCCACAACAGGTGCTCAAGGCACATCCCACAAGACTTCTGGAAAGAGGGGTTTCTGACTGTCTTAAGTACCCCTCCCTTTCTACTTCCCAGAGTTCAGAGCCTAAATCAGAGACCAGGAATTGTAAGGTCTGCAGGTGGGCCCCAGACGAGATCCCTGGGGTACAGTCTCCCATGGGGACTGGCAAGGGCTACACCCCAATTCCAAGAACTTACCCCCAAGACCAACCCTCCCACTGTAACAACCTTTACCAACCTGAGGGTGGAGACACCAGCAAACAACAGACAACCCCAACAGGAAGGTGAGAAAAGAAGCAGGAAAGATACAGCAGTTGAAGGAAAACCAATCCTTGTATCTTTGAGATTCTTTTTCTCTTTTCTCTCTCCCTCTTCTTCCGCCCTCATATTCCCAACATTTGTAAAACCAAAAACTTCTCATGGATTAGGCTACTGAGGTCTGGGAGGTCTGAATAGTACACTATAGATGTGTTGTATATATTCTTTTATCTCCTATTTTTACATTTTGTATTTTTAAATTTTTATGTTTTTTTTTTGTTCTCGCTACTGGCTTCCCACTTACCTATTTCCCCAAAATCACTTTCTCTCTTTTCTCCTGATACTATCCAACATTTCATTCCTCTTTCACTCTTCCTAAGACCTAAGAAGTCTATATCCTTAACTCTTACTCCCTCAACATCTCATCCTACACCCGACTCGTGGTTCTCCCTTTGTCCACACTAGAAACTGCAGACCCTTTTACAAACCTACTGTTTATATTGTAGATAATGATTGAACTCCCCTTTTCTGTATATTGTGAAAAAGGCATAAACACCTTAATAGGAGCAATTTGTTTTAATCTTCATATTGTTTGCATTGGATTCTGTGTATATTGATCTCCCCCTTAATGGTAGAGGTATTGGAATCCTGCAGGGAAACTATAAGCCTCCAGGGTAAAAACTGTAACACCTTGAAAACACACAGGGAAGATGCATGAACAACATGAAAAACCAAGGTAAGAATGTGGCCTAAACAAAGATGCTCCATTATTAGAATCCATGGTCAAAACAGCAGAAGAAATGACAGAGAAGGAATGGAGGAGGTACATAATTTTCTGTGAATTAAAGGATGATGTGAGAGAGCAAATACAGGCAGCAAAGGATTTTTTTTTGACAAAGAGCTACATAAGCAAATACAGGAAGCAAAAGATTCCTTCAATAAGGACATAGAAGTTCTGGAAAAAATAAATAGAAATCATTGATATGAAGGAAACAATAAACCAAATTGAAAACTCAATAGGAAGCATCTCCAACTGAATAGATCACTTGGAAGACAAAACCTCAGACAATGAAGACAAACTATATAATCTTCAAAAAAGAGGTTGACCACACAGTGAAGATGATAAGAAACCAGGAGCAGAACATTCAAGAATTATGGAATAACATGAAAAGACCAAATTTAACAATCATTGGGATAGAGGAAGGAATAGAGGTCCAAACTAAAAAAAAGGACAATTTATTCAATGAAATAATATAGGAAAAATTGCCAAACATGAAGACTGAATTGAAAAATCAAATACAAAAAAAAAAAAAAAAAAAAAGCTTACAGGATGTTAAGTGTACAAAATCACAAAAGATCCACACTAAGGCACCTCATAAAATGAAACTGCCGAGTGTACAGAATAAGGAGAGAATTTTCAAAGCCACAAGATAAAGGAATCAGATTACATAGAGGGGAAAATGATTAGGATCTCTGCTGATTTCTCAACAAAGACCCTGAAAGCTACAAGATCCAGCAACAACATATACCGAGCTCTAAACGAAAGTGGCTGCCAACCAGGAATCATATCCAGCAAAATTAAACTTTAGATTCTGATTTAGATGATTTTTTTATGACAAAATAAAAACCTTCCATGACACACAAAAGTTAAAAGAATTTGCACCTAGAAACATGCACTACAGCACATCCTTGGCAAAATATTCCATGAAGAGGAAATGAAAAACAATGAAAGTCAGAAAAGGGAGGATTCACTCTAAAGAAAAAAACCTATCAAAGAAAACAAGTTAACTACCCAAATAAACCAAAACAACTGGGAGTTGAAGATGACAAGTTGGAAAAATAATATATCACTCGGGCTGGGGCTCAGGGGTAGAGCACTCACTGTGAGGCCCTGGGTTCGATCCTCAGCACCACATAAAAATAAATAGTATTGTGTCCATCTACAAAAAATAAATATTAAAAAACATACCACTCACATGGACTGTGGAAGCAAGCAGGGGTTTCCATCCTTATGTCAAATAATGTGGACTTCAAGTGAAAGTTAATGAGAAGGAATAAAGAAGGACACTACATACTGCTTAAGGGAACCACACGGCAACAAGACAGAACAATTATGAATATTTATGCCCCAAACAATGGAGCATCTATGTTCAAACAGACTCTTCTCAAGTTCAAGGGCCAAACAGACCACAAGACAATAATTCTGGGTGACTTTAACACACGTCTTTTACCACTGGATAGATCTGCCAAACAAAAGCCAAACAAAAACTACAGAACTCAATAATACAATCAATAACTTAGATCTAAATGACACACATAGACTATTTCATCCTTCAACAGGAGAAGATACTTTCTTCTCAGCAGCAAATGGATCCTTCTCTAAAATAGACCATATATTATGCCACAAAGCAACTCTTATCAAATACAAAAGAGTACAGATACTACCGATACTACCCTGCATTCTATCAGATCATAATGGAATGAAATTATATATCAATGATAAAAATAGAAGCTACTCCTATACCTGGAGAATGAACAAAGGTTTGCAGAAAACATCAAAGAGGAGATTTAAAATTCTTAGAGGTGAATGAGAACTCAGATACAACATATCAAAATCTCTGGGACACTATGAAGGCATTACTAAGAAGAATGTTCATTGCATGGAGTTCATCACTTAAAAAAAGAAAGAGTCAAAAAAATGACCTAAAATGACATCTCAAAGCCCAGGGAAAAAATGAATCAATACCAAAAGCAGTAAAGGACAGAAAACAATTAAAATCAGAGCTGAGATCAATGGAATTGAAACAAAAAAAGCAATTAAAAATTGACAAAGTGACTTCGAATGGAACCACCATTTGACCCAGCTATCCCACTCCCTAGTCTATACCCAAAGGACTTAAAAACAGCACACTACAGGGACACAGCCACAGTGTTTTTAGCAGCACAATTCACAATAGCCAAACTGTGGAGCCAACTTAGATGCCCTTCAGTGGATGAATGGATAAAGAAAATGTGGCATATATACACAATGGAATATTACTCAGCATTAAAAAAGAACAAAATCATGGCAGTTGTGGGAAATGGATGGCGTTGGAGAAGATAATGCTAAGTGAAGTTAGCCAATCCCCCGAAAAAAACAAATGCCGAATGTTTTCTCTGATATAAGGAGGCTGACTATAGTAGGGTAGGGAGGGGGAGCATGAGAGGAATAGGTGAACTCTAGATAGGGAAGAGGGGAGGGAGGGATAGGGAGGGGCAGGGGACTAGCAAGGATCATGGAATGTGATGGACATCACCAACCAAAGTACATGTATGAAGACTTGAATTGGGTGTCAACATACATTATACACAGCGATACAAAAATTGATATATATATATGTGTATTAAGAATTGAAATGCAAAAATGTACATGTATAATGCCATAAATTGATGTGAACATACTTTATATACAGAGATATGAAAAATTGTGCTTTGTGTGTAATAAGGATTATAATGCATTCCACTGTTGTCGTGTATTTGGAAAAAAATGAAAAATATAAAAAAACCTAAAAAATATCATGACCTTAAAAATATCAAGAGAGACAGAGACACAGACAGAGGGAGAGAGATAGATGGAGAGAGACAGAGGGAGACAGAGAGAGACAGAGATAGAAAAAAGAGGAGAAAGAGAAAGAGAAAGAAAAAGAGAAAGAGAGACAGAGACAGACAGAGACAGAGACAGAGACAGAGACAGAAAGAGAAAGAGAAAGAGAAAGAGAAAGAAAGAGAGAGAGAGAGAGAGAGAGAGAGAGAGAGAGAGAGAGAAAGGAAGGAAGGAAGGAAGGAAAGAAATTGTGAGACAGGATGCATGTGGTGCTACACACCTGATATACCCAGTGGTCTGGAGGCTGAGGCAGGGGGATCACAACTGTGAAGCTGACCCCAGCAACGGAGTGAAACCCTGCCTAAATTAAAAAAAAAAAAAATTAGGTCATAGTAATTTAAAAAAATTAAGACAAAATTTAAAAATTCAAATTTTTTAAAATAAAAATTTAAAAAGGGCTGAGGGTACAGTTCAGTAATAGGACACCCTGGTTCCAATCCCCCATTCCACAAAAAGAAAACAAGAAGAGAAAAAAGTCATTTTTTTTCCAAAGTTACAGGGGGAAAATAGTTTTAAATTTATAAATTGTATTGGAAACAAAGATTCTATTCCTCAAATGACTCCATTAAAGAGAACAAGGAGAAGTGACAGATGAAAGAAACCAATTGCCTCACCTTTAACCAAACTCTTCTAAGAAAGGAGAACAGAGACTACAAGAGAAACGCAGGCAAGAGCCGTGAACAGCCCCTTCAAATAGCAGGTATCTAAATGTCCCTTCATCACAAAGCAATCAACGTCTTTAGAAAGGAGGGACTGCACCATAAAGTCACAATGAACACAAATTGAGACAGTGTTGAAGAACATGTGGGGTTATCATGAAGGTCCACAGAAACAGATGTGGACCCCACAGCACCTGTCCATATGGGGACACAGCACACTCCTCCAGAGCCGAGACCCAGGGCCTGGTGACAGAGAATGTCCATTTTGGGAATAGATAAATAAGAATATGGAAAATAACCATTTCTGACAATCAGCCACATTTTCTTTGCCATATTGCATACAGTTTGACAAATACTATGAAACACTGTGTCAGTTTTATATCGATGTCACATAAATGTCACATTTCACATATAAGTGTACTTAAATAGTACATCTGCAGAATTTGAAGAAATGCAAATACAGATCAGCACATAGCAGACTGAATGATAAAATTCCTCCTTATAAAGATGGCCGCGTCCCTCAGGTTCATCTAGGATAACACCCCATCAAAATTTCACCATGGTTTCCTTTTCATTGAAGAAGGGACCAAAGCAAACAGTTTGAAAATTCTCCTGGAAGGTTAAATGGATATGAAATGAGCCAAGAATTCTGAACTCTAAGAGCAAAAGCAGGAGTTATCATTACCAGGCACTAATGCATGTTATAAAATTATCATATTGCAGTAATTTGAGGACCAAAAAAATCACAATGCAGAAATTTCATAGATGACTCCACATGTATGTAAATGTCATTTTTATTATAAAGTGCAAGGAAAAGGCCTAGCTAAATGCCACCATCTCCAGCAGAGGATTTGATGTGAATGAACAAGGCAACCCAACGTGAAGGGAGGTGTGGGAACTGGAGGCGCAGAGCACTGGTAGGGCTTGGGGGCAGGACGTGCGTGGTACTGGATTACACTCCAGCATCCCAAAGAAGCACATATTGAGGAGGATTATGTTTCAAAATTATACCAGAATAGGAGGCTCCTGGATTCTCTCCACACATGGATACACCCAATAAGCACCTACTTCTGTTTTGAGTCCCTCTTAAATAAAGTTATACATGGACTGAGAGGCCTATGCATTGGACCAATGAGAAAATCTCTACCATCCGAAGGGCAGGCAAAGTTGGGAGACACTTCAGCATTTGTCCTGTCTTAAGTGATGTGCCACATAATTGGGACAGAATACCCCCATCCAGTATCACCCAGAGTAGATGAAGACTGATTGGGGCCACAAATGGAGCACACTGGACACTAAATGACTTGTAGCTGGAAACACAATTTGTCTAGTGCTCATAGAAGAAAGAGCTGGATATACTCAAGTATCAGGAACAGAGGAAAGGGGTGGTTTTCTATGGCTGTCGAGGGTCATGAGCTTTATCCATGGGACCAGGGCAGAAGGGGAGTGAGATCAAGGGTCCCAGTTTATCCCTAGAAGAGATTTGCAGCATGATCTGCAGACTGTGGTTGCTAACAGCTGAGCTCCTCCCTAGCCAGTCCCTAAGAGTAGACAGGACGAATGCAGTCCACCCAGCAGCCCTGCCTGAGCCCTCTCCCCCCTACCTCAGTAATAATTCCAGGCCTGACCAGTTCTTTCTGGAAGGAATATGTCCAGGCACTCAGAGTCCCAACATTTTTTCCTATTCCCTGGACTCCATCCTAACCCACCAAGCTCTGGGAGCAGTGGCAACTGCGCATGTGCAAATCTCAGAAAGGAGGGGCTTCACATTGGTGTGTGAGTACTTCCCTGGAACTACAACCCCCCCCCCCCCAGGAGTGAAGCAAAAGGGGTCAAAACCCCTGCTTCCTGTTTCTTTCTAGAATAGGCTCACACCACCTTCCTGCAGTGAGCACAGGCAGCCTGGGTTCTAACCAACTGCATCAGGAATTCAGCCCCCAGCCAAGTAGGAGAGCTACAGCAGCCTGAGCCCAGCTGTGGGAAAGGCTCCTACCAAACAGGTGAAGGAACCAGTCCTCCAATGACATGGATATGCAGAAAGACCCGCTCACACGGGGCTAGAATATAAGCTCAGTGCAGACACTTTTGAAAATAGCATGGAGTTCCTTAAAAGCTAACAGTAACGACCATTCTGGACTCCTTTCCAGAGGAACGTGAACCAGTGTGTTCATAAATGGCTGCATGCCCATCGTTGTTCCAGGATCCACAGGAGCCAGGACGAGGGAACTTCTGAAGTGGCTTCTGGAGAAGGAGACTCCTCCCAGCCACAGGGCCATCACCTGCTCCCCTGAGAAACTACTTCCCCTAAATGCACCTGCTCATAGGTCCACAGGTGGCTGAGATTTACCAGATGCTCAGGAGACCTCAGATGAGCCAGGTGTGGGATCCTCGTGTCAGGCAGAGCCAAAACAGGACCAGGAAAATATCACAGAGGGCATGAGACCCCTGGGACATGCAGTCCACAGTGGGGACACTCAGCCAAAAGACATTCTGACAAGGTGTCTGGCCTGGGAGAGGAAGGGAGAATGCACATGCGCGCACACACACGTGCACCCATATTTTTGCTGGAAATGGGGACAGGGGACTAGAATTTTAGGAATTCATTCATACACATGTACAGGTTTCGTCTGGGAGACGGGGTTCTGGAACTGACACTTTGCTTCCCTTACATTTAGAACATTCAGGGGGAACCAGGCAGGGGGGGCCTCATCTGTAATCCCAGCTACTCAGGAGGCTGGGGCCCAAGTTAAAGGCCAGACTCAGAATCTCAGCCTCTGTCTTGAGATAAATGATTAAAAAGTACGAAGGATGTAGATCAGTGGGAAAGGACCTCTGCATTCAATCCACTATGCCCCCCATGCCTCCCCCAAATAAAGCAAAGCTCAGGAGGAAGAAAAACCTGAGACCCCTGCAGATCTCTGTCCCCTCGGGTCGGAAAAGGGCCCACGGACTGGTGATACTCACGGTCACGACACTCTGAAATCCACCACAGAAGAAATTCAGGGAGGAGACTTGAGCTGCCAATTTGCACAGGAGATACCCATGTGTTCCATAATAATGAGAATAAAAGAATCCAACATCTTTAGAAACCCGAGAAATGTAAACTAAAACCGTATCAGAGAGAAAATTAAATAGTATCAATGAAGATAGGAAGCAAAAGAATTCTAATAAACTCAAGGAGTTTAACTGCTTCTTAACTATTTGTGGAAACTGTTTTGCTATTAAAGACACATGATAGTCCCCCACCGCAGGGACTTGCTGCAGTCAGTTCATAGGACCAGGATGATACATTACTAGTCATGGTACATTCAGCTTAAAAATAGTGTAAAATACCATGGGTCAGTTTTACAGGGTGCCATATGCAGGTGGTATTATGTGTAACTCTGATGCACTAATAAACAATCCAGCATGCTTTGCTCTTAATGCAAGCACCCAGTCCTAAAATTCATCTACAAAGTTAAATACATGTACACTTAACCAAGAAACTTTTGAATTATAAGAGAAAAAAAAAAAAAAGAAGTCATTACCCAACACGTGCATTGGGAAGCTGTTCTGTTACAATTGTCATTAAGCAATCAGGAGTCAACAGAGTCCACCCACGAACCCACGTGGCTGTGAAAATCATGCACTTAATTGCAAGGAAAAGTCATTATCAATCCAACCCTCACCAGGCCACCCTCAGCAACTTAGCTAGACCCGCGGGCAGAATAAAAGCTAAAAACTACCAGGGACATGGCTGAGTGGAAAAGCACCTTCTGTTAACTACAAAACAAAACAAAAAACAATAAATTCCACAAAACTAGCTCAGGAATAAGCGAGGTCCCTGTTCTCAGCTCCCCTCCTGCAGGAAAACGGGGTTTGGAGATTGGATTTTTTTTTTTTGGGGGGGGGTACCGGGCATTGAACTCAGGGGCCCTGGACCCCTGAGCCCCATGCCCAGCCCTATTTTGCATTTCATTTCCAGGCAGGGTCTCCCCGAGTCTCTAAGGGGCTCGCCAACTTGCTGAGGCCATCAGCGCCCCGCCCCAGCCTCAGGGACGCCAGCTGAGCGCCATCGCGGCTTGGAGATTGGACATTTCCAGTGGCGCCACCTGTCAATCACCGCAGCCCGGAAGACGCCGAGCACCGGGCTCCCTGCCACGTAGGACCTGAGCAGGGGCTGAGGCTGCCCCAGGGGAAGGGGAGGCTGCAGGAGTCTCCGCCACGGTCACGCTCCCCACCAGGATGGCCAGGGGGACTGAGGGGCGCTGTGCCCCAGGGGCTCAGGCCTGCAGACAGAGAGAGCGCCGGACAGCCAGTCCCTCCAGATGGCCTCCCCTCCCTCTGAGCCTCCAGGTCCAGGCACCAGGTGCCACCGCACACTCACCATCTCCTGGTGCCCAGCAGCCAAGCCTGATCTGGGGAGCTTCGGCCCCTGCATGGCAGGGCCACCCGGGGTCCCGGGCATGGAGCAAAGCCTGGAGTCCAACTGCAGGAATCTGAGTGGAACCGCGGACCGCGGAGAAATAAATTCCAACTTCCGCGCGGAAGCCCGCCCCCTGCTCGCTGGCTGCACTCAGGATTGGTCAGCGCTCAGCACGGGAGCTTCTGATTGGACAGGGCGTCCGTCAGTCATCGCTCTCCCCAGCCTGAGCTCTGCGAGCCTTCTTTCTGAGTGACACGGGGGTGATATTAGCTCTGGGCAAGGAGGAGGCCAGAATGGCAGGGTTGGGCTGCAGCTTTTTTTCCTTTCCTTTTGAGGTCTGGGCATTGGGTCAGGGTCAGGGTGACCAGAATTCTGAATTCTGTTGGGTTTTGATGTTAGGAAATTGAAGTCATTTCTTGACAGTTTCACCACCTGGGCCTCCTCCTAAAATAAGACCACCCAGAGCATCCTAGGGAGGCTGACTTGTCCTCCGTTCATCTGTGCAAAATTCTCCAAGCAGAACTGGCCTTTCCCTCTTGGGAACTGCCCAGTGCATCAAGGCCAGGGCTGGGGGAGGCTCATGGGGACCTGGCAGGCGCCTTGGAGGAGGCTCCCATCCAGGTGGCAGCGTGAGAGCTGATGTTCCTCCAGCTGAGTTGAATCTGTGTCTGGGGCCCACATTGAGCCTGAGCAGAGTAAGGAGATCAGCACAGAAGAGAAGCAGGAGAGCACAGAGCTGGGTAAACCCCAGCTGCACCCAGGCTCCCCCGCTCTCTAGCCACTGGGGGTTGAATTCAGAAGACCTCTGAGCCCCTTCCCCAGCCCTAGTTTGAAGTTTATTTAGAGACAGGATCTCACTGAGTTGCTTAGCACCTTGCTTTTGCTGAGGCTGGCTTTGAATTCCCCATCTTCCTGCCTCAGCCTCCCCAGGCACTGGAATGACAGGCGTGTGCCCCTCCCTCCCTCCCTCCCTCCCTTCCTTCCTTCCTTCCTTCCTTCCTTCCTTCCTTCCTTCCTAAATACCTGCCGTGACCACAGGATAACAGCCTTGCAGAGATCAAGGCCACCCTGGGTGCTCTCCCTGGTTCCCACCAGTCCCCTGGATACCAGGCAATGGGATCCTGCCTCCTCCAAAAACCAGAGGCCCCCTGCCCAGGTGTGCATCCTTAGTATCAGCTGAATATGCTGCACTTGACAAGAAAAAAGAAAAAAGACGGACCCTACCTGCTTGTCTTGATGCAAACAAAGACGATGTGTTTCCAAAGAGAGCTCTGGTCTTGTCCCCCCAATTCAGTGGTGCAAAAAGTCACATAATACAGAGAAGACTTCTCCTTAAGAGGGACTCAAGGGTCTCTCTCTTTAAGGAAAAACAATTTGCCTTTGACTGGGAGTCCAGGAAAGCCAATTCCAGATTTTCCTAATTTGAAAAATAACTCCATAGACTCCAATGCACCCTGCTCCTCTCTGCCTTAGTTAACCATGGAGGCCTCGAGGTTACCTGCCCCCTGGGAGCCCTGCTCGTGCAGATGAATGGGGGGGTCCTATCTTCTCCATGCAGCGCCCTGAACCTCCATCTTCCCACAGGCTCCAACACCTTTGGCAGCATCCAATGGGGGAGCGGTTTAGAAAATTCTGGAATGTACCTAAAGACATTTCCTCATCCAGCTAGGATGCTATGAATTTGGTCCTATGTTCCTTTTCAGTATGTTTTATCTTTTTCTCTTTTATTGGTTCTTGTTAGTTATACATGCCCATAGAATCCATTTTGGTAAAATTATCCAAACAAAAAATATACATTATTCTCCTTAGGACCTCATTCTTGTGGGTAGACAACAAGGGCAAATTCACTTAGGTATTTTCATATATTTAAATAGGAACATTATGGTGGACTCATGCTACTGTCTTTCCTGTTCTTATCTCCCCTCCCTTCCTGTTTCTCCCCTTTGTCTCATCTACTGAACTTCTCTTTGTGCTGCCCACTTCCTTGTGATGTAGATAACACATACCAGGGTAAACATGTGACCTTTGGTTTTGGGGCATTGCCTTATTTTACTTTAGCATGATAATCTCCAGATCCATTCATTAACTGGCCAGTGTTATGAAGTCATCCTTTTTTAAAGCTGAGTAATATTCCACCATGTATACACACCACCATTTCTTTATCTATTCATCTGTTCATGGGCATTTAGGCTGGTTCTGTAGCTTAGCTATTGTCAGTTGTGCTATCATGAACATGGATGTGGCTGTGTCCCTGTAGTATGCTGAGTTTAAATCCTCTGATTTATGCTGAGGAGTGGGATAACTGAGTCAAATGGTGCTTCCAGTCCTAGTTTCTTGGGGAATCTCCATCCTGCTTTCCAGAGGGGTTGCACCAATGTGCAGTGCCTCCAACAAGGTGTGAGCATTCCCTGTCCCCCACATCCTCACCAATTTATTGTTACTGTATTCTTGATAATTGCTATTGTGACTGGAGTGAAAGAGAAGCTCAGTGCAGTTTTAATTTGCATTTCCCTAATTGCTAGAATACATTGCCTTTTCAGTATTTATTTTTTTAAATATTTTTTCTATTGGAATCATACTCAATACCTTTATTCTATCCATTTATTTTTCTGTGGTGCTGAGGATGGAACCCAGTGCCTCACATGTGCTAGGCAGATGCGCTAACCTTGAGCCCCAACCCCAGGGATTAAATTCTTGACTTTCATATTACAGGTTGGCTGAGGATAATATCTAGATTTGCAAACGTGAATAATGTCCCCATTTTGTGAGTAGAAGGTAGAGGCCACAATGAGAGAAAATGTCTATCCTTATCCTTAGAAGAGGAACATCAACTGTGGATTCACCTGCAACTTAGTATTTTAGGATTGCCCAGATATTAAAAATATAAGCAAAAGAGACATGAGGTCAAGGCTCTGAGGAAGGGGGGCTAAGTATTTCAAATTCTGAGGCATCAAACTGAGAAAAACAATGCTAAGGTAGCTGGGTATGGAGAATAGTGTCCCTCACATTTAACTGCTGGATCACAGAAGATATATAAGAAAATAAGCCATTTACTGTTTACATTTTCAAAAGATGATCATGGGTAGGACTTGGTGAGAAGTCATCATTATCACACCCCACCCACACGCCCACACACATTACTTCCCTTTTACCTCTTCCCCTCTTTAGCAGTCAAGCCAACATCCACTCCTCAGGGTGCATCCTTGCATGAAGAGAAAGGACTGAGCCACAGTACCCTGGGGATCACAATGGGCACATCTTTGCCTAGCTTATGGCAGAAACTAGCAAAGGAATGGCAGAGTTCAGGAACATCTCTGTCTCTTTTCTCTCACAAATAACTAGAGATTTCATTTATAAATTGATGGATGAAGTGAACTTGGGAGTATTGGGCCAAATATTTGGAACACTGAAAATATAAATGTTCAGCAGCCTAATGTCTTATTTCTTTTTTATCTTTGTTTTTGTTTTTAATGCTGTGGATTGAGCCCAGGGGCACTCAACCTCTCAGCAACATTCCTGATCTTTTTTTGTAATTTAGTTAGAGACAGGGTTTCACTGACTTGCTTAGTCCTTTCCTAAGTTGTTGAGGCTGGCTTTGAATCAGCCTCCAGAGACACTGGGATTACAGTCATGCACCACCACACCTGGCTAAGGTTTTATTTCATTATTTGCACAAGAGCAGCTTTTCATGTAATATAACCTACTGAATGCTTTCAAAATATTGCACTTTGTGAAAAATTCAAAGAGATAGCTTATTAACTTTATATTAACAAACTTAAAGAATATGATTTTTCTTATGCCTTGGCTTCTTTCATTTGATAAAATCAGGTTAGGACATAGTTTTCTAGTTTCTTTATTCTCTTTTTTTTTTTTTTTTCGGGGGGGTATACTAGGGATCAGTCCCAGTATCACTCAACCACAAAGCCACTTCCCCAGTCATGTTTAACTTTTTTTTAGAAACAGGGTCTCACTGAGGTGTATAGGTCCCTATTAATTTGCTGAGTCTGTATTTGAACTTGTGATTTTCCTGCCTCAGCCTCCCAAGCCATTGGGATTGCAGGGATGTGCCCCCACTCCCAGGTTCTTCATTCTTTTGTAGTTGTTGCTTTCTTTTGTTACATAAATTCAAGTTGAATAACAGTATGTTTAACAATACAGATATAGAGAAAAGCCAGTGATGTAGGTAAGCAATTGAACATATCCACCAGAAAGTATATTATATATTCACCATGGTGTATTACTCAGCCATCAATACAAACTCCTCTAATGGTCAGCAAAATAGATGAAATTGGATGATGTCATGCTAAGTGAAGAAATACACAATAGTGTCATATTTCATATGTTAAGTAATATAATATCATGTGCAAGTACAATAGTGATTAGTATGGCTGAGGAGTGTGTGGGGGCATCAAGGGCAGAAGAGGGTGTTTGGATATTATGAATACATGTATATGAATATATATAAACATCACACTGAATCCCATAAGTATGTGCAATTTCTATGTGATGATAAAACCCATCATCTCGCATAATTATCCAATTCTGCACTAAGAACACAATCCTGCTGTCTTTTGGAATTTCCAGTATATGATGCGATATTATTGATGATGCTCCCTGATAACAACCAGGCTCTCCCTGCACATCCATTCTCTTTTCTTCCAGGCTCTGAACATATAGAATGTATTTCTGCATCTGGATCATCTCACTTATCCTAAAGTCCTCCAGCTTGTCTGTGTTATTGGAGAATATTCTTTAGATTCTGTGGTCTGGACCCAGGGTTGCCTTACCTGTGACAGAGATCCACCATCATTTTCTTTTTCAGTTTTAAGACAGAATGTTACCAAACTACTAAGTTTGGCCTTCAAATTTTGGCAACACTGCCATATACACCATCCTTATTTTAAAGTTGAGTAATAAGTGAGTTTTGGAGGCACATTTCTTTTGTCATGCTAGGGACTCGATAGGCTGAGGGAGGAGAATCACTATCTTGGAGCCAGCCTCGCATCTTGGTGACACCCTCTGCACCTTAAAAGACCTCGTCTCAAAATAATTGTAAAAACACTGAGAAGGTTATATATGTATGTTGATACATTTGTGTGTAAACACAGTGATAAATCTCTCTTTCTCTATTTTCTGTAACATACCATAGGTTCTTCTTCCTGAGTTACTCTTTGGAAATTTAGGTTTTGGATAGTATTGCAGTTAACTTGGGAGGGTAGATATTCCTAAAGATGGATTTTATTTCCTTCAATTGTTGAAGTGGTTAATATCAGATGTTCATTTGAGTGGATTGAGATACCCAGAGAATTGGTGTGGACAATCTCTGCAGGTGTCTGTGAGTGTGCTTCCAGAACGCTGAGTCAGAAAGCCTGGGGAATACCTGTAATGAACATATATATTGGTGTTCAATAGGTTTGATTTGGAAAAAAGTAAAAGAACAGTCACTCGCTTATGCTCCAAGCTTCTTGAAGTCCCCTTTGGTGACTTGCACCATTGGCTCTACTTGGGTATTTTAAAAAATTTTTATTTGTTTTAATTAGTCATCCATGACAGTAGAATGCATTTATATACTTTGATATATCATACATAGATGGGATATAATTTCTCATTTTTCTGAGTATACATATTGTAGAATCACATGAGTCATACAGTCACATACATACGTAAAGCAATAATGTCTGTTTCATTCTCTTTCTTACCCCCACATCCTCTGCCTTCCCCTCCTTTCACTTTGCTCTACCTAATGTAAGTTAATGCAATCTTTTTTTCTTTTGCATTAAAATTTTTAATACACATATATACCACAATTTTTGTATCTTTTTTTATGCAACTAACTTGACACCCAATTCAAGTCTTCATACATGTATTTTGGATGTATGACACATTCTACCAACCTTGCTAATCCCCATCCCCCTTTCTTTTCCTCGCACCCCTCTGCCCTATCTAGAATTCATCTATTCCTCCTATGCTGCCCCTGCGTACACCAGTATAAGTCAGCCCCCTTATGTCAGGGAAATATTCAGCATTTGTTTTTAGAGGGTGGTCATTGGTAACTTATCATTATCTTCTCCAACTCCATCCATTTACATGCAAATGCCGTGATTTTATTCTTTTATTGCTGACTAAATTCCTTTGAGTATATATGCCACATTTTTTTATCTATTCATCCACTGAAGGGCATCTGTGTTCGCTCCATAGTTTAGCTATTGTGAATTGTGGTGCCATAAACATTGATCTGGCTGTGTCCCTGTAGTATGTTGTTTTTAAACCTTTGTGCTTAGACTGAGGAGAGGGATAGGTGGGTCAAATGGAGGTTCCATTCCCATATTTCCAAGGAGTCTCCATACAACTTTCCAAATTGGCTGCAACAATTTTCAGTCCCACCAGAAGTGTATGAGTGTACCTTTTACCCACATCCTTGTCAACACTTATTGTTATTTGTCTTCATAATAGCTGCCATTCTGACTGGAGTGAGATGATATCTTAGAATAGTTTTGATTTGCATTTCTCTGATTCCTAGAGATGATGAGCATCTTTTCATATATTTATTGATTGTATATCCTATCCTGACAAGTATCTGCTCAGGTCCTTAGCCCACTTGTTGATCAAGTTATTAGTTTTTTCATCTACCAGGATCATATAAGTCCTTTATCATGGACCACAGTTGCTTCATTTGCTTCCTCATATTGTGAAGCTTCCAGCTTCTTGGACTGAGCTGTTACCAGGTTCCCAGTGTTGCCATCGTGTAGGCAAACATTTGGTGACTATTCCTCCCATGATTATGTGAGTAAATATAATAAGCTCCCTTCTGTATACATATGTACACTTTTTATGTATTCTATTTTTCCAAAGAATCCTAAAAATACAGGCATATTCTCAATGTCTGGGTCATATGGCATCTCTAGTTCTGATTTTTTGAGAAACCCCCTTATAGTATTTTTAATGTCTATTCAAATTTATATTCCTGGCAAGGATGTCCAAATGTTTCCTTTTCTGCATATCCTCTGCAGTATGTGCTATCTACCAACATTTTGAGGATTGAGCCCACAAGCGTGTGGTTATATCTCATTGTGATATAACCTGAAAGCATAAAAATTCCAGAAGAAAATGAGAATTTTTTTTGCCATTGGTGTTGGCAATGGTTTTAGATAGAATATGCAGAGACTGGGCAAGGAAAAATGGCTGAGACTATATAAAGATAAAAATGCTTCTAAACAGCAAGGGAATCAATCAATGAAATGTAAAAGTAGACTGGGTTAAGGAAAACTGATTCTAGCCCCATGTCTGAAAAAGCTCAACATCCAAAATATAAGAAACTTACACAACTCACCAGAATTTAATATAAACCCCTCATAACCTAATTTAAATATGGTAAACTACTTAGATTCTGCCCTAAAAATTAAACAAGTGTGTAAAGACATATTAAAGTTACTCAAGATCACATATTAGGCTACACAAAATGATAATTTAGCTTTTCTGCTTTATTTGTCTCACAGGATTATGGGTGCACACTCTCCATACTTCACGGGGCATCTTGAGATCAATTAGCAAAATGCCAGGTTCTCATTTTCCCACATTATGCTTCCTCCTTATTCCATCTTAATTGCCAAGAAAATCTCGAGCTGGAAAACAACAAAATATACATAAATTGCTAGATAATCATCAACTTTGAAAATTACTTCAGAAATCAATAAATACATTAGTAGACCCAGATGTGAAGAAATATAAAATAGACCTACAAATCAACATTTAACTTTACAACTGCTCAAAAAATACTTGCAGTTATGCTGATATGGGAGCACATGCCACTACTCTTCACTACCTTGAGGCCACAGCAGGAGGAGGATTTAGGCTAAGGAATTTGAGGCCAAACTGGCAAAAACCCAGCTCTAAAAATTGACCCACCAAAAAACCAAACAGTAATCACATTTTTAAAAAGGAGCCTTCATGGGATATTTCTATGAAACATATAATAAGGATCAGTAACAATAATTCATGATCACGTCTAAATGTAGAAGAAGAAAATTGACTAATTCTTTCTGTAAGGCCAGAAATATCAGCTAACACAGCATAGGAATGGAAATTGCATACCATCTTTTAATAGATGCTGACACAGATATTCAAAACCCCTAGGAAACCGAGAACAACAACAAAAAGAATGATTGGACTTCATGACCAAGAGGGACATTGTCATATGGGAAGTTCCCAAAAATCATTTTGATAGAGCAAAGCTCTGGCAAATCACTTACCAAATTACTGTAAAACCTATGTCCAATTATGACCAGAGGAAAATTCTTTTTCAATCCACTTAATGGCAGCTATGAACTGTATTCATATTTAAAGGTGTGAACGGAAGTGTTTCACAATCTAGTTTTAGAAAAAGAAAAAAAAAGTTTGCTATTCTGACTTCTAAATATTGTTTGAGAATATTAAATGGTATTTTATACATCAAAAATCAAATAGAATATGCAGATGATACTATTATTTCTATAATGTTTCTAAGCAATATCCATCAACTAATGAAACATAAGAATTAGTTCAGTAATGTCATGGGTTAAATGGTCAACATTAAATCATTTAAATTATATACAGTAGCAATGAGCAGTGTTAAAATTGAGGCACAATCCATTCAAAAATATAGGGAAAATAATCTAAATGAAAGTATTAACAAAATAACTGTTCACTGCAAAGTAAAAAATTAAGGTGAAAGTAAAATGCAAAAAAAGATCATGGAAACAAAATGGGAAAACTGTTAATATTCAATGATTAAAAGTTTGATTTGGGGTTTTAAGGGTCACTAGGCTTCCTCCAGATTAGCGAGTGGGGTGGGGCCAGGCTTCCTCCTCAGGTCTGGCCTGGTGCAGTGCCGGGTTTCCTTCTCAGATCTGATATGTATTCTATATATGTGAGTTAAGTTATTAATTGTGTTATTGAGCTCTATAGTTTCTTTATTCAACTTTTGTTTGGAAGATCTATCCAGTGGTGAGAGAGGTGTGTTAAAGTCACCCCAGATCATGTTGTGGTCAATTTGACTCTTGAACTTGAGAAGAGTTTGTTTGAACATAGGTGCCCCATTTTGGGGGGCATATATATTTATGATTGTTATGTCTTGTTGGTATATGGTTCACTTGAGCTGTATGAGATGTTCTTCTTTATCTATTTTGATTAACTTTGGCTTAGAGCCTACTTTATTTAATATAAGTATGGAGATCCCTGCTTGCTTTCAAGGTTCATGTGAGTGGTATGTTTTTTTCCCAATCTTTCACCTTCAATCTGTCTTTTCCTGAGTCTCCTGGAGGCAGAATATTGTTGGATTTTTAAAAATCCAGGCTACAAGCCTATGTCTTTCGATTGGTGTGTTTAAGCCATTAATATTTAAGGCTATTATAGAGTTATGGTTTGTGTTTCCAGCCATCTTTGTTTATTTTTGCTACTTGACTTGAAGTGTTAATTATTGTTTAATTTTTAATTTGTATCTACATATTGATACAAGTTAAAAATTAATTAATTTTAATTGAACATGTGTAGTGATCAAATCAGTGCAATTTCTACCGTCTAAAATATCATTTTGATGTTTGAAACCTGTGAAGTCTTCTTAGAATGTCCAGAGTCTAATAATTACTTATACAATTCAAAATATGGGCTATAAAACCCTCTTAACTGCTTTTTGGCACCCCTGGCCAACTGTCTCTTAAAACAGATATAAAAAGCTTTTCTCTTTTGTGGTTCTTTGTGATCAACTTTCTCAACTTCAACATGTGAGTGCAAAACATACAGGATTTGTGAAATATGAAAAATCACTAGAAAAAGACAGTCTTTCATGGTAAATCTGGAAAAAAAGAATATACATTTAAAAATTGTAGACTATAATCCCAGTGCCTTGGGAGGCTAAGATAGGAGGATGATGAGTTCAAATCCAGCAACAGAAAGGCCCTGAGCAACATGGTGAGATGCTGTCTCTAAATAAAATATAAAATAGGAGTGAGGATGTGGCTCACTGGTTGAGTGCCCCTGAGTTCAATCCCTGGTACCCCCCAAATATTTTAGGGTTCACATTTAATCACTAGGTCTTAGTTATTTTTGAAAGATCTATATATAAATGGCATATGCCAATTCTTATGAATTTATTTTATGTAAGTCAAATATTATATAAATATTTTTATATTATAAGCTTAAATTGGTATATATTATCATGTAAAAAATAACTTAAAAATTGTTTTAGGTGAAGCTGAATGCCTGCAATCCCGTTGGCTCAGGAGTCAGAGGATTGCAAGGCCAAAGTTCAGTAACTTAGCAATATTTTTCCCCAATATAAAAAATGGCTGGTGATATAGTTTAATGACTAAATGCCCTGGGTTCAATCTGGGGTACAAAGGATAGGAGGAGGGATTTAAAATTGCCTTGTGTCAGCAACAAAAACAAATGTGAAATTTAAAACCAAAAACTGCATTCTGTCACGTTTCTGTGACACACAGAATCTGCTTTAATTCATTTTAAACATTTGAATCTTACACAATCAAAGTTTTCTCACTCTCAATAAATGACATGTTTTAATCACACGGTCTCCAGGCCATTGGATGAATTTAAGTTTAGTGTAGGTGAGGAATCTGCAGTTATACAAACTGGAGTGTTCAGGTGCCATGAATTTGCAGTAATAGTCAAGAACTCATGGATGAATTGTTAATTGCCTTGAAATTCTTGGAAAATTGTTTTCTGATGGTAAATTTATATGTCAGTATTGGGAAAAACTTAGACCCTTTCCTGATAGTATGCTTCAAAGAAAGGGACACAATTTCATGCAATAATGAGGAGAACTAATCTTCATACAGATAGTGGCCAGGAGAAAGCACAGTATGGTCATTCTGCTAGCTCCAGTTTTGAACCACAATCATCACTAAATGATGTGCATCAATTATATATGGTTAAAATTGTGTAAATGTACCATGGTAGTGTTGTGAAGGAATATCTATAGTAATGTCCATGCTAAGATACCATTGTTGTTAGGAAGCATCCTGGAGAATGGGAATGATTCATAGATGACTGAAATCCCGAGCTATGTACCTTCCCAGCTGTGCACATTATGCCTGGCACAGCATAGTCCAGGAGATCATGAGACATAACACAAGCTCTCTGACATCAGGGAGGTAATCTGAGAAACACCCCTCAAACAAGGGTCTACGGAGTGATACTTCCAGCTTGGTCCATGGGTGCCCTATAGTACTGGGCACTCATGTCCTTCATGCACTGGAGAAATCAAGCTGCCCCCCAGAGTGGGCATTCTGTGTGGAAGGATATGTAAATCACAGGGAATCTAACACAGATTTCTGAAATAGGTTACATTTGAAAAATTCACATATGGTAAGAAGAAGGAAAGGCCAAGCGAGGAGATGAGAAAAAACAGATCACACATGAAAAAGAAAATTTCAAAAAAAAATCACAAGTTTTGTTTGTTAGAGCTGATAGGAAAGACTCCCTCTAGTATCTGGATCCAGGAAGGAGTCATGTTAGATATGGTGCTGTCACTGAAGTCAGAGGAGGCTGTGTGATACATGCGCCATCATCCGTGTTGCAACCATCTAGTGAGGACTGCTCAGGCAGTGGACACGAGCTGGTGGTCAGGACAGAAGTAGAGAGAATTGCAGGAGAAGGATACCCTGCTGCAAGTTAGGGTTACTTGGACCCTCTGGGTGGACACATTCCAGGGTGAAAGTGAGAGGAAGAAGCATCTCTTCTCCCAGATGCAGTGTGAGCACCATCCTGTTCATAAGGGGTGAGAAAATAGGATCTGTCACCCCTAACAACACATGTGCACACTTACACCTTGGGGTTGTCCTCATCACCCAGTTCAGCTTCACCACTACTGCCAACCCTCCCCATGTTCTCTTTGTATAAACTAACAGACAAAAGGGAGATGGAGAATTGAGACTGGTCTTGCTTCAAGCAAGTGGGCTTGGGACTGATGTCAGCCTAGGCAGAAACCTCTTACTCGTGCCTCTTTGTGTGCTGGGAATCCATAAATAGCACCAGGGAGAAATGAATGCCACCCCATAGAGGGCGACACCATCACCCAGCACCTCTGCTGCAAAACACACCCTCCAGTAACATGATGAGCAAACCCTGGGCAAGACATGACTGAATGAATGGCAGCTCTTTGTGAGAAGTAGATATGAGAACCATGGGTTGCTTTTATAAATTGTCAGGGTTTTAAAATACAGCTCAGGATTCACACTTACATCTATAATATTTATATTACTATCATTTTAAATTTCTCCTCAGAAAAGCCACTAAAAGAGAAATTGTTCTTTAAAGTCAAGAAAGAAGAAGCCCCAGAGGTGCTGCTCTGTGGGCACAAGTGCATGGAGTACTGCATACAGGGCATAGGTTAAGGGTGTCTGTATGGCAGGCCATTCCTCATGTTAGGCGAGTGAGTGGCAAACTGCTTACCCCATAGGCAAGCTCTGGGCACAAGGCCATGTGTTGCAGTCCCACTCCTTGATTGTTCACTGCAAGGACAGTTAGCAGACATTGCATTGGTGGCTGTCTATATTTTGCTTAGGCACTGCCTGAGTACATATACATGGTAACTGCACAATAAAATCAGGCCTGCTTCCTGCTTGGTCTCTGGAGGACTTGATTAGAGACTCCACAGCCACACTCTCCTCTACTCTGTTCTGTGGACCTCCTCAGGGTACAAGAGAGCCCATGCACTTCTCTGCAGACCCCAAGCTCTCATTACTGGGAAACCAACATGAACCTGCAGGAGGGTCCATTTTCCCTGACTGATATTGCGGTGGAAGAGTCAAGATCTGCTTTCAGCTTTCCTGCTTTATCTTGCTCTGTGTGTCTCAGGGTCACATTTATCTGTGGATGCTAATGACATGAAAAATTGAATTTTGGAAAAAAAAATCTGAAAGTGACCAGGATAGGATGGATTTCAAGTGTCCTGAATGTTCCCCTAAGCAAAATTGAATTTACACATTTCCATTATTAGATATTACAAAAGGTTTTTAGTGATTAAAACCGAATGGACTAATACATAAAAATATTCTTACATATTCTTGTTAATTATATTCACAAGCCTATAATTTGGCACCATGAATTGGAACTTACCAGCACAGTTATTTGATTTTCTAAAATATTTAATGTACTTCCTTCTGATCATGGTCCCTTATTTGACACTTACCAACTGAAAATTCTTAACCATGTGAGATACCATTCTATAAAATGAGGTTTTGAACATAGAACCTCATTTCCCTCTAAAGATTTCAAAATGTACAATTACTCAAACCATAATTGTTCTATGAGTTATGAAGATGACCAAAGCAAGATTATCAATCAAAATATTAAAACTTATTAATTCCATGGTAATAAGTATAAAATTAGTAGTGTTTAAAATCTCTACATGACATACCATATATAAGTTATGTCCCATGAAGTTATTAAATTGAAAAATGAAGAAGTAAAACTGACATTCCCTATAAGAAAAATTGACTCATTTTAGCAGGATCTGAAAGAAGAAACATCTTTAGAAGACAATATCCTCATTACACCACACAGAACATGATCCTCTGGGATCCAACAGTTCTAATAAGCCCAGAGGACCATGTTCTATATGGTGCATGAGGATATTGTCTTCTGAAGATGTTTGCTTCTTTGAAAAGGAAAGAAGCTACTGGAAAAGCTCACTAGTAGATTAAATTTCCTCCGCCAATGCCCTTTTTAGAATCCACACTAACTCTGCTTCTGACCACACAGAGGTACTTTGTCACCTGAAAAAGCTGAGCAGAGCACAAACACTTGTAAGTTTTATGGAAAGGATGTGTTTAAGTTCTGTCTCTGCAGATTTGTAATTTTAATGTCTGTAGAAAGGCAAGAAGTTCCCACTGGAGAACACAGAACAGTGGCTGCCCCAGTGGGACATGTCATCTCTCTTAATTTTATTGTCTTCTCTGATGGATAACAGCAATCCGAGAGATCTGGGCTTCAAACCCTTAAACTTTCCTGGACACATCTGGAAAAGGATCTTGACTGAGATAATTTTCTCATGCTGATAAGGAAACTTAAATTACTCTAATTCTGGTCCTAAAATCAAATTAGTCCAACCCTGTCCCACAACTTATAATGCCTCTACTTTGATGTGAGGGACTCCTGGCACCCCCATAATTTCCCTGAAGCCCTGAAGTGTGTGATGGGCCCCTCTTTCCTAGTTTCCACATGGAGCACACCTTCTTGGGGGTAGTGATGCTTTGCTATGTCATCCTTTCCAAAGTGACAGTCCTGTGGCTCAAGTTCTAAGTGAAATATTAAAATTAAGAAAAGAAGAGGAAGAGCTATAGGTCACATGTTATAGAAATCACAGGCAGATGGAATCTAGTCAGAGTCGAGGCAGAGTCTGAGCTGGAGTCCACTCTAAGAAACCTACATGATCAACTCCACCTTCTCTGAGAGAAAACCATGTAAAAAGCAGGCTCAGTCTCCTGGGTACTGTATATAAATATACATAAAAGCATTAAAGTGCTATATTAAAAAGGATCCCTGTTATTTGGAGTCAAAAGAAAGGACAGTTATTTCAAGCAGATCCACTTATGTTCCAGTTGTAGAAATCAGAAGATAGTTCTTGAACACTGCCATTATCGACATGTGAAGGGTAAGTACAAGCATGATAATGAATGAAACATTTGTTTTTTTAGAGGTAGCTGGAAACTTGGACTAAATGGAAATATATAAAATGAAAACTTATATCTACAGTCAGAAATTCCACATGGATGGGATGAGGGTGGTTGGAAAACTGCACAAGAAAGTCACAATAATTGCCACAGCATGAGACCTCCAAAGCCACATGAGAAGGAAACATAAAACAGGAAAAGAGTGCAAGTCCTTGAACAAGTATTTCAGCATATGAACAGTTAGGAAAGACACATCAAGGGTGGAGGAAAAGAATCCCCTCATGCAGCCCCCAACCTGGACCAGCCATATGAAAGTTTTGTGCCTTTGGTGAATTAGGCTCCCCCTTATTCCCTGGTATAGCCCATTAGTCACCAAGGTGCCACCTTGAATACTGTCCCTCATACACACTCACCTCCTGGGAGGCTTCTGAATGAGCCATGGCAGAGGGTTGGCCAGTACTCCCAACATTGTAGAGCCAAGAAGAACTCTTCGGAGAGGTGGAGAATTGCAGACTACACCTTTGTTGTAATGGGGACTTGCTGTGTAATTAGGTGCTGTTGAGTCCAATCTTTTTGTAGCCCTGATTTTTAATAAAGAGGAAAATAATTTCATCTCTAATTGTGAGGATTAGGCCAAAACAAACTGAACAAGTGGGTTCCAACCAGTTCAAGAAGGCTCTCAGGGGAGCTGGGCATGGTGGTATTTGCCTGTAATCTCAGCAGCTTGGAAGGCTGAGGAAGGAGGGTCATGAGTTCAGAGGCAGCCTCAGTGAAAAAATTTACTAAGCAGATCAGTGAGATCCTGTCTCTACATAAAATAAGGATAGGGATGTGGCTCAGGGATTGAGTGCCCCTGAGTTCAATCTTCATCATCGTACCACCCCCCCCCCCAAAAAAAAAAGAATTTCTGAGGAGTAAGTCTCAGGCTTTGGATTTATAAGAGCTTTCATGGAGGTTCTAAAGTGTAGAACTAGTATAGAATAAGTGTTACGGGCCAAGCTCTGGGGTGGATGTGCATGCATTTGAATCCAGGCATTTATATATATTTATATATATTATAGATTTGATGTCGATTTACTGATGGAATATTTCCTACCCAAGGCAAGTATGTGCTTTAGTTAAAGTCTGAAATAGTAGATATATAATTTAATAATCTGCAGCTGCATATTGAAAAATAACAGTCATCAGAAAATCATGTATGTGAAGCTAGATCATTTCATGACTCTTTAGAACATGTAGATCTATAAGGCAAGATAGTAAGAGAAACAATAAAACTGAAACATTCATGCACTTGGAGTGCCATTTAAAAATCTGAGGTGAATGTTGGTCCAAAATCTGACTTCCATAAAAGACCCCTACAGCACAAAAATTAAAAATCAAGAATAAATCAAGGGGATAGATTCAAACTAAAAAGCTGCTTCTCAGCAAAAGAAACAATAATGTGAAGAAAGAACCTACAGATTTTATAAAATCTTTACCACATGTAATTCAGAAAAAGCACTAATGTCTAGGGTATATAAAGCACTCAAAATTAAAACAAACAACAACAAAAACCAATTAACAAATGGACTCAGTAACTGAACAGACAACTTCACAGAAGAAATATAAACCATTAACAAATATATGAAAAAACATTCCACCCATCTAGCAATTAGGAAAATGTAAATCAAAATTACTTTAAGATTTTATCTCACTTCAGTCAGAATGGCAATCATTAATAATACAGGCAACAATAAATGTTGGTGAGGTTGTGGGGGAAAAGGAACACTCACACATTGCTCATGAGATTGACTCCAAATTGGTGCAACCACCATGGAATGCATTATGGAGACACCTTGAAAATCCAGAATGGAACCATAATTTGACCCAGCTATCCCTCTCTTCGGACTATACCTAAAGGAATTAAAAACAGTATACTACAGGGACACAGCCGCACCAATGTTTACAGCAGCACAATTCACAATAGATAAACCATAAAACCAACCTATGTTTCCTTCAACAGATGAATGGATAAATAAAATGTGATATATATATATATATATAATTTCCCCCACCAATGGAAAATTACTTAGCTTTAAAGATGAATGAAACTATGCCCTTTGGTGGTAAAAGGATACAGCTGAAGAATACCATGCTAAGTGAAATAAGCCCCACCCCCCCCCCCACACACAGAAACACAAAGGCCAAATGTTCTCTCCAGTAAGTGTATGCTAATTCACAATGGGGGTGGGGAAAAATAGTTATTTAGATTAAGTAGAGACGATTGCAGGTAGGGTAGGGAATATGGGGATAGAAATGATAGTAGAATGAAACAGACATTACATATAATACATTATATATAGAGATGTTAAAGCACTCAACAAGGGGGGAGAGAATAGAAAATCAGTGGATTAGACTAAGTTGGATTGAAGGGAAGAAAACGGAAATAGGAGTACAAATGACAGTAGAATGAATCAGACACAACTTTTCAATGTTTATATATAAATACACCACCAGGGAAGGTCCACACCATGTACACCTCAAGGATGGAATGCTAACTAAAATGAGTTTTACTCCATGTATAATATGTCAAAATTTGCTCTACTATCATGAATCCCTAAAAAGAGTAAGAAATTTTAAAAATGACAAGGGAAAATTTGTATACCGAGAAGGTTTGTGAGTTAAAAACTCTTCAATGAATGGTAATGTCATTAAGGTTAAATAAAAGTATAAAAGACTACCTTGAGCCCATACAAAACAACAATGGTAAATAGGGTTGCCCAAGTCAGTCTGCGCAACTAGCTATAATCACAAAATTTTTGGTTTACAACTCTTTTCTATTTGTTTTACAAAGCAGCACAAGAACAATACTTACAAGTTGAGCAGAGAGGAAACATTACAGAGCAGTGTTATACTATGAATAGTGCTGTGGGCACTCAAAGCATTCTCAATTTCCTCCCCGATGCAATAAAAAATCATGCAGTTGAAAGATACTCTAGTTACTGATTAGATGACACATACATGTGTTTGTGACATTAAGCATGTGGGAAGCTGCTCAACTTGGCAGGTCAGATCCAATAGATAAGGAAGACACTCTCTTCACACAAGACAGTGTTTCTTGATTAATACTATGAAAGCAAGAGAGAAAGCAAAAGTAACAGACACAGGCAACTGTACTGCCAGACTAGGAAAACCCAACCACTGAACCTATGTACTGGGGAGTCCCAAAGAGCACTACAGGGTCCTGACTGGGAAGTGCTGGGCAGAGCATCCTCTCCACAGGTGAGAGTCTGAAGTCTTGTTCTAACTTGTATTGAAAGCGAGGCCGAATAAATACAAGTTAGAACAAACAAAACTTCATTCCAACATCTTGACCTGGTGAACCCCTAAGAACACCAAGTCCTCCCAAGAACAGGTCAGATCTTAGAGGAGGGAGTGATAGCCTTGAGATGACTAAATAAATTGGGATTCCAATGAGTGAGCCACCCAGCCAGATGCATTGAGAAATCAGCATTCTTTATCTATTTCATCAAGGAGCGCAGACATCAATCAATCAAGAAAAGAGAAGATCTTTAGTATTTTCCTTAGACCTCTAGGACTGAATCTTCCCTCCTGGCCTTATAAATAGCTTAAACTCTCATATGCAAAATGAAGTCAGTTTTCTGCATAAAATAATGTGGAGATAAGCATGAAACCTAGATATTTACCCTTTGGAATGAAGAATGGTGTGAATATTATTCTCCTAGAACTTATCGTTATATTTCAATATTTATTTTCACAAATAAAGTTAAATGACATGTTAGTGGGTGGTGTTTTGTTGACCCTAAGGGCTCACATATGAAGAGAATATTGTGTTTTTACTTTTTGAACAGGACTTGTAGCTGAGAGTCTAGCGGTTTATTTCAATCAAAATTGTGTTTCTCTCTCTGTGGTGTCATGGGCTCTTGGAGCTGTAAGATCTGAGGAGGGACATGGTTAGTTTATAGTATCTTATAATTACTGGGTTGCAGAGGGTTCTGGGAAACCATGACACATGCTATCTATCGTATAACCCAATAAGTATAACCAACATTATATTGTAAATTATTAAGTAGAACCAAAGGGTCTACAAAATCAAAATATATAATGAAATAAAAAATGTGGGGACATAAATGCTCCTACAGTATGTCTTTTTCTTTTTACAGTCATCATTTTACATGTTTTTAGTTACCCTTTTTTACTGGGTATCCAAAACTAAAGAAGTGGTCCCAAATTGTGATGATTTTCCTATACTAGAGGCGAGTATAGTCACCTCAGTGATGAATGTCATGGATTCATGAGGAACTGCATGGTTTCTTCAGTCTAAGAGTCAGGATGTGCCTATGGACCTGTGGATTCCCCAGGAAACCTTAAGACTATTTCCCCATTCAGCAACCCTCCTTTTTTGCCTGAATATGCACGTTGGCTCCTAGTCTCTTGGGTCTTTCTCCTCTCCCTAACTGGGAGGTTGTATAACTCTCCGGAGTTGTAGATCCCTTAGGGTGTACTGCTACTCTATAAGGTGAAATGTTAAACTCATGATTCAAACTAGGGATATCTGGGCATTATTTAATATCCCTAGGTCCTTCCTATAACTCTCTTAATTTTCCAATAATTACAAACAAGAGAGTATATAATTTACATAAATAATATTCTCCAAATAATGCTTGATTAAACATATGAAATAATTAGTGGAGACGTTATAGCATTATTTACCCAATAGAATGTTTTACTATTGCATTGATCCATTAGCAAAGTGAATAGTGGGAGATGTGTGACCAAATAACATCATTAAATGCATGACAGGGTTTACATTAAGAAATTCACACTTTATTTAGTAACGAATTGCATCTGTAATGAAATATAAGTAAAAATGCTCTGTAAAACGGGCATGGTGGACCATGCCGGGACCCTAGGGACGTGTGAAACTTTGCAAGTTCGAAGTCAGGTTCCATAACATAGTGAGGCCCTATACAACTTAGCAAAACCTATCTCTAAATAAAAAAGAAAAAAAAAATCTGAGGATGTGGTTTACTGATTAAGTGCCCCTAAGTTTAAGAGGCGCTTAAAAATTTAAATTTTAAATTTCATATAAATCTTAAGAGACTTCTGAAATAATCAACTCTGAGTATTATTATTTCTCCAGTTGTGAAAAATGAGACTCTTTATTAATTGTTGATTTATACTAAAATTATATCCTTTTAGGGATGCACAATTCTATACTTGTATTTCCTTATTTCTACAATATCAGCTAAAGATGTTAAGAAAATTTTCAGCAAATGTCAAAAGCAATTACCCATTTTCTACATTTAAATGATTTTTTTCCCTCCTAGGTCCCAAATACTTCACAGGATTGGCTATTGATAAAAACTTACTACCATCTTTATATTTCTCAAGGTGTTTTTGTAAATATTTTGCTGTTATCTAAGGGACACACTTTGGACAAATGCTACTCCACATTTGCTACAGATATGAGGTCAGAAATTTGGAAATTTGAATACAGTCTTGGACACATTCTTTGGGTTTCTATGAGCTATAAATCCTCCAGTGTTTTAAAAATGTTTGATCAATGCCCAAAAGCTTTGCAAAAATTTTTCCGCACATTCTCTCACTGGTATGAATTCTGAGTTGCTGAGTAGGGTGTGAACAACTATTGGAGACTATTTTACATTTATACGATTTCTGTGCTATCATATCTCTATTTTACATTTATACGATTTCTGTGCTATCATATCTCTGGTGTGAAATAGTGTTGAAGTACTGTGAAATAGGGTTGATTCATCCTTAAAGACACTGATGCAATGTTTTCATTGTAAAACTTCTCTCCAGTATAAAATCTGTAATGTTTAGTAAGATGTGATCTTCAATATTAAAAGCTTTGCCATTCTTCACATTTATAGGACTTCTCTCTAGTGTGGGTTCTCTGGTGTCGAGAAAGTGATGATTGTTGATTAAAAGCTTTGCCACATTCTCTACATTTGTAGGGCTTCTCTCCAGTGTGGATTCGCTGGTGATGAGTAAGTGATGATTTGTGACGGAAACTTTTGCCACACACTGTACATTTATAGGGCTTCTCTCCAGTGTGGATTCTCAGGTGCTGAGTAAGTACTATTTTATGATTAAAACTTTTGCCACATTCTTTACATTTGTAGGGCTTCTCTCCAGTGTGGATTCGCAGGTGATGAGTAAGTGATGATTTTTGACTGAAACTCTTGCCACACACTGTACATTTGTAGGGCTTCTCTCCAGTATGAATCCTGTTGTGGTAATAGAGATTTGAGTTTCTATTAAAACTTTTGCCACACACTTTACATTTGTAGGGCTTCTCTCCAGTATGAATCCTGTTGTGGCGATAGAGATGTGAGATGCTATTAAAAGCTTTGCCACACTCTTTACACTTGTAGGGCTTCTCTCCAGTGTGAATTCGGTGGTGATGAGTAACTGATGATTTTTGACTGAAACTTTTGCCACACAATTTACATTTGTATGGCTTCTCTCCAGTATGAATCCTGTTGTGGCGATGAAGTTGCGAGTTTATATTAAAACTTTTGCCACACACTTTACATTTGAAGGGCTTCTCTCCAGTATGAATTCTCTGGTAATTTTTAAGGCTTGGTTTTTGACTAAAAGCTTCGCAAAATTGTTTATATATGTGGGGCATCTCTCCAGGGTGTGTTGACTGGTGACAAATAAGATTGGAGATTTTATTAGAAGTTTTGTCACCTTCTTTGCATTTGCATTGCACATCTCCTGTATGAACACTGTGATGTTGAGTAAAGTTCTTGAGTGCATTGCATTCTTCACTTTGGTAGGTCTTCTCTGCAGAAAAAATTTTTTGGTGTTGAGTAAGTGTTGAAAATTTTTTTAAGTCTTTGCCACACTTTTTACGTTTAGAGGTCTTTAGTTCAGTATAAATCCTCTGATGCTCAACAAGTTGTAACCTTTCACTAAAAGTTTTTATGCATTCTTTAAATTTGTAGGGTTTATCACTGTCATAGTATCTACTGTGTTTAGAAGATGTTGAGCAAGCCGATGCTTTGATATATTCTTTAAACATATATGGCTCTCTTTCTCTATAAATTATCTTGCATTGAGCAAGCTCTGCACTGTGATAAAGAACCCTTTCATATACCTTACACTTGCAAGTTTTGTCTGGACTGAAGCAAACTTTCCCAAATTTTTCATCTTGGTATGTTTCCTTTAGAAAATGCCTAGGGTTTCTCTATATTCATAACTTTTATCACCAATGTAAATATACTGGTAATTACTCAGGATAGAGACATGGCTAATGGTGTTACTTATAGCATTATGTATATAGTGCACTTTCCAGAAATCTGTATCAGAATTATCATTGAGCAATAGTGGGGAATTACAAACCTTTCTATAATTCTTAATATTGTCTATTTGGGCACAAGGAGAAATTACTGTATTGTTGCAGAAAAATGGACATTTTGTAAAGAAATTCTCAAATTTTCACTTTTAAAAATATCTTCTCTGTGCAAATGTTTGAATGGAAGTTTAACTCAGTGCTACATTTATAATTGGCCAAGTTAATAACTGATGCATGGACAAGATTTCAAATTTTCCACATTTCTTTTCACTTCAAAAATGGCTGTGGATATATTCTTACAGACACACAGCTCCTCAGAAGTAAGTGAAATAAACTGAAGTTTTTTCAGATATTAATTGTTTCTGGTGTCCTTTGACCATAACATTTTTATCATAAAATGGGACTACTAATTGGTTTTGACCACTATAATATGATTTTTGAACTTTACTCTCACCTATATTTTCCCATTGTTTTCTTAGTTGTAAATGGTTAATGTCATAATTTCCATATCTTCCCTCTCTCTCTTGTATTCCCTGCTCTGGTAAAATTTCTTCAGGGTGATGAGAAGTCATGGCTGAAATAAAAATAATAATCATGTTTACTTACTGTACTGGGCTGAGTATATTTTGCAAACATAAGAAATTACAGCAATAAAGGAACATCAACAGGGGAGTAGGTTATTAAATCTCAGCCCATTGTTAATACAGAAACATATAAATCAAATAAAAATGTACACAGAAAATTACTTTGAGAACTTTCCAAATCATCTTGGTGTTCACAGTATCCACGATGAGTACATTACTATGAAGAGTAATATAGTAGAGGAAAATACATTGTGTTACACAAAGCCTTTCCTCCTTCACAATATATTTAAAAATCTACCAACTTTCTTCTGTTTCATTAAAAAAGATACATATGAAATATGCAAATATTTGGGGACTGTTCAAAAAGGGGTTCCTGCTTTCCAACAGAAAATAAGTTATGAAGTACTCAAAGGGAATAGTAAATTATCATTTAAAAGAAGTTGACTGAATTAAACCAACACACACAAAAATGGAATTAAATTTAGTCAAGAATTGTTAATAGTAATAAGCAGAAAATGTGTTTTTAAAGTCCTTCTTTAGAAAATGTTTGAAAGAGTCATGGGGTGGTTGTACACAGCAACATAGGAGCTTGAGCCAGAAGGATCAAAATTTCAAAGCCAGCCAAGGTAAAAAATGTAAAGTGGTATTCTCTTTCCAGTACTAATAAATGCATCTCAAAAAATAAGGAAAATAAAACATCCAAAGCAGCTCAAAGTTGTAAAGACTCAAAGCAGGTTTTAATCCAAGTTTTAAAACTTACAGAGAATATTCAGAGCATCCAAGAGAAAAAGTTGGGTCACCTAGAAATGTGTAACTACATAATTGTAAAATCCTTAGTCAAAACTTCACAACACAGAATGGAATTCAGGGCTATTTTCAAGGGATGGAAGGATAAAATTATCAACCAAAACATTATATTCACAGCTACTATCTTTCAAAAGAGAAGGAAAATAAAGACTTTAAAGATATAAATGCACACACTATTCATCAACACTAGATCTGTTCTCCCAAAAGTATGAAAGGTAATCCTTCATACTGAAATGTAAGTGTGCACAGCAACACAAGTCATATGAAATTATAAACATTTCTTGGCTCAAACAATTGATTTTATTGTAATAATGGGACACAAAAAATTTTGGAATAAAATTTGAAAGAAAAGCATAAAAGCAAAACTGTTAATAGAATATATACCTGTAACAATAATATAGTTTTGAAAAGCCACAAATATATTGAATTTTTTAAAAAGTGAAGTCAAGTTGATCCTCATACAAAGTATGAGTAGGAGTTTCTTCATTTTAAGATATTTTTATTGGCAAATTTAAGATTACAAAATTCTGATGAAAACAAACCTTGGCTATCTGAATTACCTCTAAAACTTACAACTCCAGGTAGTCCACAGTATACTCTAAATCTAAGGACACACACATACTGAAAGCAAAGGGATACAAACATGACACATAGAAAAGTGACCAAAAAAACCTGTGCAGTCTAAATATAGTGTAAGACAGTATTAGGATATAGAAATCATTTTAAATTTTAAAAAGACTTTGAAAAGAAGCAAAATAAAGAAAAGGAACATTTCCCTAGGTTCTGAATTAAGAGTAAATACTTTTGCAATGTATATCCTACTCCCCAAACACACAAAGAAAACATTGAGAGAGTTGAATGAAAACAAAGAATCACTGTCATCCTAGGAGACATCAATCCCCACTTCCTGAAAAGGGAAATACAGTGAAGCAAAATAGTAATTGCAGAGCATAAGACTTTGAAAATATTTGAAACTATTGTAGACTTATAGAATCCCTATTCTTAATCACAAGTGGGATATTATGCTGGATAGACCAATTTTATGTATTAAAACAAAGGTTAATAAATATTTAAGTGATAGTTATTTTGTAACTAACATGGAATAAAATTTTGAAGTCAAAAGTGATAGGAATGTTCAAAAATCCCTAAATATATGTCAGTTATTGAACACCCTTGGCTATGCTGTTGTTCAAGTATTGAAAGACAAATTTAAGTATTATAAACATGTTTTAAATCTAACTAGAGACTCCAGGTAATATGCATCAGACTCCCATTGTTAAAAATATTTTTTTTTGCAGAGAAATCTAACATTTAAATTCTATGAATAGCCCTCAAAGTACAAATACGACGATTTCCCTGCTTCAAAATATAGTAAAATTTACAACATTAAATTGAAAATGCAGACATGGACTTAGATAGACTTCTTAGCGAGTGTGGCAATAACCTTCACATCAATAGCAAATTAATAACATTGCACACCAGTGTTTTGACATTGTTATTCAACAGAGCCATCATGGGGATGCAGACCAAATATCCCTTGAAAAGAACGATGAGCCATATTGGAATATAGAAACTATAGAACTTTGAAGTCAAAGAATTTATTCTAATTATATATTTTACAAAATGTATATACACTAGGTTAACTGAAATGTCACAGAAACAATACTGCAGAATTCTATAAGCATGACATCTCTAAAGTAGCAGTTTTCTGAAGAAAAGAGAATGGTTTTGTGATGGGGAGACAGAAATGAGCCCTTGCTTCCTAGGCATAGTTTTTTATTTTTATTTTTATTTTTGAGATCTAAACTTTTTAGAGATCTAAACTTTTTATATTGCATAACAATTTGAATTAATGTGACTGAACTGTATATTTAAATTCTTGGAGACAGTAAGGTTTATTTTGTAGTTTTGATCATAATGAAAATTACAAACAATATATAAAAGAGATTTGTAACATTTCTCAAACCTTCTTTTAAAATAATGTGGTCTTTATCCTATAAATAAGAACAAACTCATCAATATACAAATGATGGGCATGCATGTAATCTCAGCTACTAGGAAGTCTTAAGGAGGAGAATTGCAAATTCAAGACATCCTCAATAACTTAGTGAGAACCTCTCTCAAACTATGAATGAAAAGGAGCTTGGGGTGTAGTTCAGCATTAGAGTATCACTGCGATCAATCCACATTACATTTACATATAGAAAATGTCAATTTCTACGTACATGGGCAGATTAAAAGCCAACCAAGATAAAATATAAAAGTCATAGACAAAAGAGGCTTAATATTTATACAAGCAAAAGCACATATAACATTATTGGCAATACAAACAAGAGTCATGCATATCTTAATTTGTGAAGCAATGAACTGATATGGGGAAACCTAGTCCACAACATGGAATCTAATATACACAATGAAAAAATAAGGAAAAAAATAACCAATCAAATTATAAATATACACAGATGTGTTATTTTACAAATCCTCTTATTCAAGTGCAACTTAAACCATCTCTCAAAAGAGCAGTCTTTGTCCATCTTGACATTCATTCCATGGCAGATAATTTCACAAAAACTCCATTACACATATCAGAAAGAACTCTGATAAGGAAATTTTAGTGAAAAAATGTACAAATAAGTTTAGAGTAACTGACTTGTGATATTAATGTATTACAATGGGTTGACCTCTTGGTCTCCAGAAATGTACAAAAAATTCCTGCAAATAATGGAAGAGGGGCTGGAGTTATAGACTAGTGGTAGAGGGCTTGCTTACCATGTATGAGGTCCTGGGTTTGATCCTCAGCACCACATATGAATAAATGGGAATTTCATTAACAACTAAAAAATATCTATAAAAATTATGGAAGAGTTGTCAGATAATATCGACACTCACAAGGCAAGGGGAGTGTTTTGTTGTTAATTTGCATGTATGCATACATTACTGGAGGAAAATCGGGAGACTAGATTATTTGAAAGCACAAAACACAGGACAGGTTCTTCTATGATTACAAGAGAAAGAAATTCAAGCTTCTCAAAAATCTTCTCTGCTGGATAACTTCTCAATCAAAGTTTTTGAATTTAGGCTTCCTCCTCTACCTCAACTATGTCCTCTGCTATATGTGGGCCACAGTATTTGACATGACTGCATTTCTCTAAGTCAACCATATGTCAAGTGAAGGATGTACATAATGCCAACAAAGGAAAACATTAAGGATGAAAAGAAACTTAATATTTTCTTGTCAGCATCAAGAACTACCCCATCTTTTTATTGAAAACACAAATCTGAATCATCCAATTTTTATGGTGAAGTTCCCAAAAGATATACTTCAAGGGAAGAAAATTAAATAATAATAATTAGGAATTTTGAAGAAAAGTTATGCTCACCCACAAAGACCAGGTTGTTGTAGGTCTCTAACATCACTTCTCTATATAGGTTCTGCTGAGTAGGATCCAGGCATTCCCATTCCTCCTCAGAGAAATCAATAGCTACATCCCTGAATGTCAATGGCTCCTGAAATAAAAAATTGGTAGAACAATAGCACATGCACAAAACATTATTCAGTGTTTAGTTTGGATTAAGAGTTAGTAGAACTGACTGTCATGTAGGAGAGTTACTTTAATTATGTAATAAGATACGTATTTTCCTCTGAATTAGATAATGGAAAGTAAGTGCTAAAACAGTATATATATTCCATATCAGAGTGAAGTCAAAGATATATACCACAATCCAAGAACTGAATAAAAGCCGAACTCCTAATTTTTATGCCACCGGTGAATGAAATTTGTGGTACATTCCAGATGCAAATCAGACTTGTCAAAGATATTCTCATAAGGTGATTGTGCCCAAGGGAGACAAAAAGTGGTAAAAAAGCTTTTGAAAACAGTCTGGGAGTTATTCTTTTTGCTTTGTATCCATGAGATAGATTGAGCTCCCCCAAACAATTAGTTTCAAGTATCATCCATGACACATTCGCAATGTGTAAAATATTCATAAAATATTAATGTTTGGAGACAAAAGACAGACTTGAAATATTAAGTTCTGTAAGCAGTTCAATGAGTGAATAAAATTGGTATAATAGAGGCCCAGACAGCAGCATGTATGTGTTCAAAAACTGAGACAAAGAAATGGATAATAAAAGAAAAAAGACCTTTTAATATAATTGTAATGGAAAAATAATGGTAACAATAAGTTACTTAAAACTCATACAACCAAGGATATATAACCAAGAAAAATGATGGCTTTGAGAAATACATAATAAAATTAGGAGTCATAAAAAGTAACAGAGCTGTCATCATCTCTGTGTGCAAAAAGAAGATGAGATCAGTAAGACACACCAGAAGTGTCCACATGGGTTCTCCACGTGTGGATGGATCCTAGTTACTTAAACACAGCTACTTTATAGGAAGAATTACCTTGACATCAGAGCATAATCACCCCATCTACACAAATAACCAATTAAAATCTTCAATAGCAAAATGTTTAAATACTTGAGCCAATTGGAATTGTATGGTATCAAGATTTTATGAAAGGAACAACAACAAGACAAATCAGGTTAGTAGATGATTATAGTCAGTGTTCACAAAAAGCAAAAAATTAAAATCCTGACATGTTAGAATAAATATTTTTTCTAAACTGTGGAGAACCCTCTCTGTAACACTGTGGCCTTCTGTGGCTCATTCCTAAGCAGAGAGTCAGCTAATTCTGGGCAGATAAGAAAATAATTCTGTAAAGTCCACACATCTCAGATCCCTTTTGCAAAGAAAGGAAATGGTTAGTCTTCCATAGTCACAATTCTCACCAATTAACAGACTCATAGTTGGAGTCAGTTTAAAGTCAATGTTCTTTAAAATTTATTTTTCTAAAACAAAATGTGTGAATTTGCAGAAAATCAAATGGGGGTTGTGGCTCAGTGGCAGAGCTCTTGCCTAGCATGTGTGAGGCACCAGGTCTAATCCTCAACACCACATATAAATAAGGGATAAAGGTTCATCAACAACTAAAAAATATTTTTTAAAAAGAACATGTTTTTGACACTGGGTGGCACAAGTGTCACTACTTCGGGTCTCAAAATTGCAGTCTTTCACCTCATTCTGATGTCACTTATAAGTCCCAGAATGTCATCTACACTGCTGATCTACTTCCTGTAAATTGGGCGACCCTACAACTACCAAACATACAAAGAAACATTCAATATTAAGATTTCAGCTATATACAACTCTAGTAAATTAATTAAACACCACCATGATAAAATCGTAACAACCTATTGCACAAATATAAAAAAATGGCTTCTAAAGGCTATATGCAGAATGCAGGCATATAGAATGGTCAACAATTCTGTAGAATAAGTTTATGGGACTGAAATATCTGACACTGAGATTTACTATGAACTTACAGTACCCCAAAAGGTGAGATATGTGGCAAAGAATATACAAACAGATTCGTGGAATAGAACTGAAAACCTAGAAATAAACTCAAAAAACACACAAGAGATGGCAGGATTTCCCTGGAGATGATATGATTTTTTTAAAGAATTATGAACACCCTGGCATCTGTATGCAAAGAAATGAATTAGACACAGAACTTACAACTTTTGAAAAATTAAATCATTCATCTGAAAGAAAATGTTAAATTTGTAGCTTGTGTCAGACAACATAGCAGAAATTCTATATGGCTTTGTCCTTGACATGAACAAAGCCAGAAGCAAGATCTATAAATGAGAAAGTTAATAAACTTTTCCTCTGTTGAAAACCATTCTGTATTTTGAAATATGCTATTAACTGAATGAGAAGAAGCTGGATGAAATATTTGCCAAATATATATATGAATATATGATGAAGGTCTGGAATAAAAAGAAAACACATCGAGCTCTTAAAACTCGGCAAAAGAGATGGAGTTTTGGCTCAGTGTTAGAGCAATTTTCTACCTCGTATGAGGCACTGGGTTTCATCTTCAGCACCACATATAAATTAATAACAAATAAAGGTCCATTGATAACTAAATATATTTTAAAAATACTGAGCGAGATAACAAGCAATTTAAAAATGGGCACTATCACATATAATGGTATTAGAAACTTATAAGGAGCAATATTAAGAATGATATAATCTGAAACTATAATAAACATATACAGATCCATGGAGATAAGATTTGTGTATGTACATCTGTTTTTCTATAGATGTCTGTATATGTACATAGATTTATAATTATAGATATATAAAATACTGCAGTTAGCTAGTTTAAGCATATATCTTTAAAATCATTTATTATAATGAGTCATATTATTGAATAATTATGTGACATAATGAATTATATTTCATTAACTATATGTAATTTATGCATAAATACAAAATAACCTGTAAGGTTTTCACCTACAGAGACATTTACATAATAATATTTCATGGAGCTATGGTTGTAGTTAAGTGGTGCAGAATTTGTTCAGCATGTGCAAGACCTTGGGTTTTATTACCAGCAGCATAAAAACAAATGCAATAGTTTCCACTAAGGCCTTGATAACATAGTGAGGTTTGACAGATATTTCATAAATGTACTCTAAGTCATTTTCTTGGAAAACCACAGAATTCAGTGGGTTTCTGTGTCTCCTATCTGTAGTAGAAACTTCAATGTCTGAAAAGTTCTACTTGAAATATTTTTTTAACCAATCCCCATTAATTTCTGATGTCATTAAGTTAAAACAATCAATCATGACCCTAGTGTATCTTAAGAATAATATTTGTTCAAACTTTTATTTTTACTTTTCTTCTTATGTTTCTACTTAGTTCCCAGCCTTTTTTACTTTGGAGTTCATAAAGTCCCCAAATTATTCCTCCTGTTCAATCACCATGGTTCCAAGAACTGTAGCTGAAATGTACAAACTGCCCCCTGAGGGAATCTACACTGACAGCCCTGCCCTGGATGAGCCCATGTATCAGTCCGTTCTTAAAAGTCAAAGCCATAAGGAACAAAATGTTATGCCTTTTATCTTTCTAAAAGATGTTGTCTAGTGAACAAAACAGTATTAAAATTTACACAAAATCTAAACAGTAGAACAGGATAGTATTAAAATTTACACAGAATCTAAAAAGGAGAAAACATTAAAAATGACAAGGGTTGCAAAAATTAATTCTTTGGGAGAATGTAAATGGGTGTTAGAAGAAACTGATTCTTTATGTATAAAAATATCAGAAATTAAACACTGGTGATCGTTTGACAACATTATGGCGACTGTATAAGCTATGGGATTATAAACTTAAAAATGGTAAATTAGATTTTACTTATATTTTGCCAGAAGAAAAAACGTATTTGTAACAGGCACAAGAAAAAAGTCAAAACCACAGCAAAAATAATAATAAGTATATTTAAAAAGATTAAAAAGCAAACAAAAATGCAAGTGATATTTGACCAATAAGTAACACTACTTCCATAATGAGAAACATTTATTTGAATATGCTACTGCCTATGTATAATGATCAACAGTGGATTGTTTTCTTATGCCTGACTTATATTTGTATCAGAAAAGCATGTTCGAGTAGCCATGAATATTCGCTATCTGTAATTGTAATTAATACTATATTTTGATAGAGCCACATTTTTGTTCCTGGCATCCCAATTCACCATAGCCAAATTATGAAAGCAGTTCCCATGCCGGTTAATAGATGAATTGATTAATAAAATGTGATACACACAATATGTTTTTAGTCAGCGATAAAGAAGATTTAAATTGTGACATTTGTCAGTAAATGAACAGAAATTAACAACATCATGCTAAGCAAAATTAATCAGATTGATCAAGGGTCAAATGCTTTCTTTCACATGCAACAATTAGAGCAAAACAAAAAGGGAAAGGAGAATTGAATATCCTAAAGATATAGAGAAGATTAGTGGAGTATAAGGAGACTGGGTGGGAGTGCCAGGAAAGGAGAATATCAAATGAATTAAAAAAAACATGGGTATATAAAAATATACCACTGTGAATTCCACCTTCCTGTATATGTAGAAAGCATCAAACATATATGAATAAAAAGATTAATAAAATAGAAGAAGGAGAATAATGGGGGAAAAGAACGAAGGGAAACAATAAGGTAATGAGAATTGAAAGAAATTAAATTAATTTAATAAAACAGGTGAAAGCCTTGTACAATGAAAACTACAACATGCTAAATAAAAAGAATTAAAGACGACCTAGAAGATGGAAAGTTCTACCTTCTTCTTTAATAGGTAGAATTAATATTGTCAAAATGACCATGCTACCAAAAGCACTATACAGATTTAATGCAACTCCAATCAATATCCCAATGGCATTCCTCATGGAATAGAAAAAGAAATAAAAATTAATCCTGGAAAAACAGAGAGACCCAGAAGAGGCAAAGCAATCCTTAGAAGAGGAAGGCAGATAACATCATTATACCAGACCTTAAACTATTCTTCAGAGGAATAGTAACAAAAACAGCGTGGTACTGGCACCAAAACAGACAAGTAGACCAATTGTATAGAAAAGAGAACACAGAGAATAACACACATAAATACAGTTATCTCATACTAGACAAAGGTACCAAAAACATATTGCAGACAAAATAGCCTTTTCAACAAATGGTGCTAGGGAAACTGCAAATACATATGCAGCAAAATAAAATTAAGACCCTCTCTTTCATCAAGCACAAAACTCAACTCAAAGTGGATCAAGGACCTAGGAATTAAACCAGAGACCCTGCACCTAAGAGAAGAAAATGTAGGTCCAAATCTTCATCATGTTGGATTAGGACCTGACATCCTTAATAAGACTATTATAGCATAAGAATTAAAACCAGGAATCAATAAGTAGACAGATCAAAACTGAACAGCTTCTCAGCAAAAGAAACAATCAATGAGGTGAAGAGACAGCCAACATCCTGGGAGCAAACTCTTACCACTCACACATCACATACAGCCCTCATCTCTAGGGAATATGAAGAACTCAATCTTGACACACATACACACACAGACACACAAAAAAACCCACAAATAACTCAATCAATACATGAACCAAGGAACTGAACAAACACTTCTCAGAATATGATATACAACTGAGCAACAAATATGTATGAAAAGTTCAACTTAGCAATTAGAGAAATGCAAATCAAAACTAAGATTTCATCTTACTCCAGCCAGAATGGAAGCTATTATGCATATAAACAATGAGCGTTGGCAAGGATGTGGGAGAAAAGGCACAATCATACATTGCTGGTGGGGATTCAAATTGGTGCAGCCAATATGGAAAGCAGTATGGAGATTCCTTGGAAATCTGGGAATGGAACCACCATTTGAACCAGCTATCCCACTCCTCAGTCTATACCCAAAGGAATTAAAAACAGCATACTACAGGGACATGGCCACATCAATGTTTACAGCAGCACAATTCACAATAGCTAAACTGTGGAACCAACATAGATGCCCTTCAGTGGATGAATGGATAAAGATTATGGGATATATATACCCAATGGAATATTACTCAGCACTAAAAGAGAATAAAAATATTGTGCTTGCTAGTAAATGGATGGAGTTGGAGAATATTATGTTAAATGAAGTTAGCCAATACCCAAAAAACAAATGCCAAGTATTTTCTCTGTTATATGCAGAGTGACTCACAGTGGGGTAGGGAGGGAGAGCATGGTAGGATTAGATTAATTCTAGATAGGGAAGAGGGGAGAGAGGAAAATGGAGGGGGAAGGGGATTAGCAAGGGAAGGGGATTAGCAAGGATGGTGGAATATGATCAACATCATTATTCAAAAACACATGTATGAAGATTTTAAATTTGGTGCCAACATACCTTATATTCAATCAGATATGAAAATTGTGTTCGATAAGAGTTGTAATGCATAATGGAATGAGTACATGTAGAATGGCATAAATTAGCATGAATATACTTTATATACAGAGGAATGAAAAATTGTGCTCTGTGTGTAATAAGGATTGTAATGCATTCCACTGTTGTCATGTATTTTAAAAATAAATAATTTTTTTTAAAAAAAGTTATTGGAACCCATTGGGGACACTATAACCCTACAGGGTAAAACTTGCAACACCTTGAAAACAGAGAGATGGAGGGGAAGATGCATGAAAAACATGAAAAAACCAACAAGAATATGCCCTAAAGAAAGATGCTGAATTATTAGAATCCATGGTCAGAACAGCAGGAGAAATAACAGAGAAGGAGTGGAGGAGGTACATAATTTTCTATGAATTAAAGGATGATATAAGAGCAAATACAGGCAACATGGGATCATTTTGATTAAGAGCTACATAAGCAAACACAGAAAGCAAAAGATTCCTTCAATAAGGAGATAGAGATTCTGAAAAAAAAAACACAGAGATACTTGAAATGAAGGAAACAGTAAACTAAATTAAGAACTCAATAGGAAGCATCTCCAACAGAATAGATCACTTGGAAGACCGAACCTCTGACATTCAAGGCAAAATGTATAATCTTGAAAAAATAAAGTTGACCCCAGTGAAGATGGTAAGAAACCATAAGCAGAAGATTCAAGAATTGTGAGATAATATGAAAAGACCAAATTTAACAACTATTGGGATAGATGAAGGCATAGAGGTCTAAACTACAGAAATGGACAATCTATTCAATGAAATAATACCAGAAAATTTTCCGAAAATGTAGAGTGAATTGGGAAATTAAATATAAGGATCATATAGGACACCAAATGAACAAGATCACTACAGGTCTACACCAACACAAATCATAATGAAAACACCTAGCATACAGGAGGAACAGAGCATTTCAAAAGCCACAAGAGAAAGGAATCAAATTACATATGGGGAAAACCAATCACGATCTCTGATTTCTGAACTGAGACCCTGAAATCTACAACATCCTGCAACAATATAAATCAAGCTCTGAAAGAAATGATGCCAACCAAGAATCATACCCAGCAAAATTAAATTTTGATTAGCAATTAGATTTTGATTCAGATGTTATTTAATGACAAAATAAAAACCTTCCATCATACACAAATTTAAAAGAATTTACAACCAGAAACCTGCACTACAGAACACCCTTGGCAAAATATTCCATGAGGAGGAAATGAACAACAATAAAAAAATCAGAAAAAGGGTAGTATCACTCTAAAGGAAAAACCTATCAAAAAGAAACTGACTTAAATACCAAAAATAAACAAAAATAACTGGGAATACAAATCTTGTCTCAATAATAACCCTGAAAATTTAGTTCCAACTCAGCAATCAAAAGACAGGCAGATTGGATTTTAAAAAGACCAAAAATATGCTGCCTCCAAGAGACTCATATCATACAAAAAGACACCCCCACACTGAAGGTGACAGGTTGGAAAAAAATATATCACTCAGGCTGGCGCTAGGGCTCAGTGGTAGTCCACTAGCCTAGCACATGTGAGGCCCTGTATTCGATCCTCAGCACCACATGAAAATAAATTAATAAATGTACTGTGTTCATCTATAAAAAATAAATATTTAAAAACATACCACTCACATGGAATGTGGAAGCAAGCAGGGGTTTCCATCCTTATATCAAATAATGTTGACTTCAAATGAAAGTTAATCAGAAGGGATAAAAGTGGACCTTTCATACTGCTTAAGGGAACCTTACACCATCAAAACATAACAATTATAAATATCTATGCCCTAAACAATGGAGCATATATGTTCAAACAGACTCTTCTCAAGTTCAAGGGCTAAATGGACCACAAGACAATAATTAATTCTGGGTGACTTTAACACACCTCTTTTACCACTGGAAAAATCTTCCAAGCAAAAGCCAAATAGAAATTATAGAATACAATAATACAATCAATAACTTAGATTTAACTGACATACATAGACCATTTCATCCTTCAACAGGCGAAGACACTTTCTTCTCAGCAGCAAATGGATCCTTTTCAAAAATAGACCATATAAAATGCCAAAAAGCAACTCTAAGCAAGTACAGAAAACTAAAGATACTACCCTGCATTCTACCAGATCCTAATGGAATGAAATTACAAATCAATGATAAAAATAGAAGCTACTCCAACACCTGGAGACTAAATAATATGCTAGTGAATGAATAATGGGTTGCAGAAAACATCAAAGAGGAGACTTAAAAATTCTTAGAGGTGAATGAGAACACAGAAACAACATATGAAAATCTCTAGGACACTATGAAAGCATTACTAAGAGGAAAGTTCATTGCATGGAGTTCATTCCTTAAAAAAAGAGAAAGTCAAATATATGACCTAAAATTACATCTCAAAGCCCTAGGAAAAAAATGAATCAACACCCAAAGCAATAAAGGACAGAAAATAATTAAAATCAGAGCTGAAATCAATGAAATTGAAACAAAAGAAGCAATTTAAAAATTGACAAAATGACTGGGAATAGTACCACCACTTGACCCAGCTATCCCACTCCTCAGTCTATACCCAAAGGACTTAAAAACAGCACACTACAGGAACACAGCCACAATGTTTTTAGCAGCACAATGCACAATAGTAAACTGTGGAACCAACCTAGATGCCCTTCAATAGATGAATGGATAAAAAAATGTGGCATTTGTACACAATAGAATATTACTCAGCAATAAAAGAAAATAAAATTAAGGCTTTTGCAGGTAAATGGATGGTGATGGAGGAGATAATGCTAAGTGAATGTAGCCAATCCGAGAAAAACAAATGCTGAAAGTTTTCTCTGATATACGGAAGCTGACTATACTGGGGTGGGGAGGGGGAGCATGGGAGGAATAGATGAATTCTATTCAGGGCAGTGGGGTGTGAATGGAAAGGAGGGGTAGGGGATTAGCAAGGATGGTGGAATATGATGGACATCATTATCCAAAGTACATGTATGAAGACATGAATTGGTGTCAACATACTTTATATATGGAGATATGAAAAATTGTGCTGTACATGTGTAGTTAAGAATTGTAATGCATTCTGCTGCCATTTATTTTTTTAAAAAATTTTAATTTTCAAAATGAAAAGTTGGCTCTTTGAAAAAATAAATACATTTGTAAACCCTTAACCATGCTAATGTAGAGAAGTAGAGAAAAACTCCAATTACTAAAATGTGTGATTAAAAAAAAAGAAATATCACCATGAACACTAGAGAAATATAGAAGATAATTAGAAATTATTTTGAAAATTTGTACTCCAATAAGACAAAATATTGAAGACATCAACAAATGTCTAGAGTCATAATTTACCCAAACTGAGTGAGGATGATACACAAGTTAAAATAAGAATATTATCTGTTTAAGAGAATTTTTTAGTTTTTTCTTTTAGTTTTTGGTGGACACAACATCTTTATTTTACTTTTATGTGTTGCTGAGGATCTTACTCAGCACCCTGCACATGGAAGGTGAGCGTGCTATCGCTTGAGCCACATCCTCAGCCAAAAAACAGACCACTTTCAAGCAATGAAATAGAAGACACCATCAAAAGCCTACCAACCCCCCCCAAAAACCAAAAAAACAAATCCCAAGACTCAATGAATACAACCTTCAAAGAACAACTAACACCAATATTCCTCAAATTATTCCATGAAATAAAAAAAGAGGGAACACTTTCAAACTCATTCTAGGAGGTCAATATCACCTTGAATCTAAAATCGGACAAAGACACATCAAAGAAAGAAAACTTCAGACAAATCTCTAAAAGACAGATGCAAAAATTCTGAATAAAATTCTGGCAAATCAAATACAAAAACATATCAAAAAGATCATGGCACCATGATCAAGTGGGATTCATCCCAGGGATATAAGGTTGGTTCAACATACGAAAATCAATAAATGTGATTCATCACATCAGTAGATTTAAAGATAAAAATCATATGATCATCTAAATAGATGCAAAAAAGCATTTGACAAAATTAAGCATCCCTTGATGTTCAAAACACTAAAAAAACTAGGGATAACAGGAACATAGCTCAACATTGTAAATGCTGTCTACACTAACCCCTAGGTCAACATCATTCTAAATGGAGAACAACTGAAGGCATTCCCTCTAAAATCTGGAACAAGACAGGGATGCCCTCTCTCAACACTTATATTCAACATACTTTTTGAAACACTGGCCGGAGCAATTAGATGAAAGAAATTAAAGGAATAAGTATAAAAAAGAAGAATTTAAACTAGCACTATTGGCTGAAGATATGATTCTGTACCTAGAAGACTCAAAAAACTCCACTAGAAAACTTCTAGAACTAAAATTCAGGAAAGCAGCAGGATATAAAATCAACACCCATAAATCAAAGGCATTTCTGTATATCAGTGACAAATCCTCTGAGAGGCACATGAGGAAAACTACCCCACTCACAATATCCTCAAAAAAAGATACTTTGGTATCAACAAGGGATGTGAAGGATCTATACAATGAAAACTATTGAACACTAAAGAGAAATCAAAGACCTTAGAAGATGGAAAGATGTAACTTGATCTTGAATAGGCAGAAGAAATATTATCAAAATGACCAGACTACCAAAAGCACTCTACAGATTTAATGAAATTCTGATCATAATCCCAATGGCATTCTTCATAGAAATAGAAAAAGCAATCATGAAATTTATCTGGAAAAATAAGAGACCCAGAATAGCTAAAGCAATCCTTAGCCAGAAGAGGGAGGCAGGTGGCATCGCTATACCAGATTTTAAACTATACTACAGGGCCATAGTAACACAAACAGCATGGTACTGACATCAAAACAGGCTGGTAGACCAACAGTACAGAATAGAGGACACAGAGACAAACCCCCAAACTACAATTATCTTATATTAGACAAAGGTGCTAAAAACATGCACTGGAGAAAAGAGCATCTTCAACAAATGTTGCTGGAAAAACTGGAAATCCATATGCAGCAAGATAAAACTGAATCCCTCTCTCTCACCATGCACAAAATTTAACTCAAAATGGATCAAGGGTCTAGGAATTAAACCAGAGACTCTCCAAATAGAAAAAAAAGGTAGGCCCTAATCTCCATCATGTGGGATTATGCCACAACTTCCTTAATAAGACTCCTATAGCACAAGAATTAAAACCAAGAATCAACACATGGGATGGAATCAAACTAAAAAGTTTCTATCAAAAAAAAAAAGGAATAGAGAGCCTGCATCCTGGAAGCAAATTTTTACCCCTCACACAGATAGAGCACTAATCTCTAGGGTATATAAAGAACTAAAAAATATTAACACCAAAAAAAAAAAATTAACCCAATCAATAAATTGGCCAAGGACCTGAAAAGATACTTCTCAGAAGAGAATAAACAATTAATCAAAAAATATATGAAAAATGCTCATCATCTCTAGCAATTAGAGAAATGAAAATCAAAACGAAGATTTCTTCTCACTCCAGTAGGAATGGCAGCTATTATGCATACAAACAAATATAAGTGTTGGCGGGGATGTGGGGGAAAAGGCACACTCATGCATTGCTGATGGGACTACAAATTGGTGCAGCCAATAAGGAAAGCAGTATGGAGATTCCTTGAAAATCTGGGAAAGGAACCACCATTTGACCCAGATATTTCTTTCCTTGGATATAGTCAAAGGGCTTAAAAACAGCATACTACAGGGACACAGCCACATCCATGTTTACAGCAGCAGAATTCACAATAGCTAAACTGTGGAGCCCACCTAGATGCCCATCAGTCGACGACTGGATAAAAAATATGTGGCATATATACACAATGGAATATTACTCAGCACTAAAAGAGAATAAAATCATGGCATTTGCCAGTAAATGGATGGAGTTGGAGAGTATTATGTTAAGTGAAGTTAGGCAATCTCCCCCCCAAAATGCCAAATATTTTCTCTGATATATGGGGATGGCTCACAGGGGAGTAGAGAGGGAGAGCATGGGAGGATTAGATTAACTCTAGATAGGGAAGAGGGGTGGGAGGGAAAGGAAGGGGACAGGGGATTAATTATTAAAATAATAATTAATTATTAAAATAATAATTATTAAAATTAATTTTTAATTTATTTTAAATTAAAATAAATTAAAAATTAAAATGTGAATGAACAAGACAATCCAACATGAAGGGAGGTGTGGGAACTGGAGGCGCAGTGCACTGGTAGGGCTTGGGTTTAGGACGTGTGTGGTACTGGATTACACTCCAGCACCCCAAAGAAGCACATATTGAGTAGGATTATGTTTCAAAATTATACCAGAATAGGAGGCTCCTGGATTCTCTCCACACGTGGGTACACCAAATAAACACCTACTTCTGTTTTGAGTCCCTCTTAAATAAAGGTATAATGGACTGAGAGACCTATGCATTGGACCACTCAGAAAATGTCTACCATCCAAAGGGCAGGCAAAGTTGGGGGACACGTGGGCATTAGTCCTGCCTTGAGCAATGTGCCACATAATTGGGACAGAATACCCCAATCCAGTGTCACCCAGGGTAGAGGAAGACTGATTGGTGTCACAAATGAAGCACATGGGACACTAAATGACTTGTAGCTGGAAACACAATTCGTCTGGTGCTCATAGAAGAAAGAGCTGGATATACACAAGTACCAGGAGGAGAGGAAAGGGGTGGTTTTCTATGGCTGTGGAGGGTCATGAGCTTTATCCATGGGACCAGGGCAGAACGGGAGTGAGGTCTCAAGGGTCCCAGTTTATCCCTAGAAGGGATTTGCAGCATGATCTACAAACTGTGGCTGCTAACAGTCAAGCTCCTCTATAGCCAGTCCCTAAGGGTAGACAGGACAAATGCAGTCCACCCAGCAGCCAGCCTGAGCCCTCTTCCCCCACCTCAGTAATAACTCCAGGTCTAACCAGTTCTTTCTGGAAGGAGTATGTCCAGGCACTCAGGGTCCCAACATTTTTTCAAATCTCATGGACTCCATCCTAACCCACCAAGCTCTGGGAGCAATGGCAACTGCGCATGTGCAAATCTCCCTGGATCACAAAGGAGGGGCTTCACACTGGTGTCTGAGTATTTCCCTGTGCTACAATCCACACCAGGAGTGAAGCAAACGGGGTCAAAACCCTGTTTCTTTCTAGAATAGGCTCACACCACCTTCCTGCAGTGAGCACAGGCAGCCTGGGTTCTAACCAATTGCATCAGGAATTCAGCCCCCAGCCAAGTAGGAGAGCTACAGCAGCCTGAGCCCAGCTGTGGGAAAGGCTCCTATCAAACAGGCAAAGGAGCTAGTCCTGCAATGACATGGGTATGGAGAAAGACCTACTCACATGGGGCTAGAATATCAGTTTAGTGCAGCCATTTTTAGAAATAGCATGGAGTTCTTTAAAAGCCAACAACCACTGTGGATGCATTTCCAAAGGAACTTGAACCAGTGTGTTCATAAATGGCTGCATGCCCACTGATGTTCAAGTATCCACAGGAGCCAAGACGAGGGAACATCTGAAGTGGCTTCTGGATAAGGAGACTCCTCCCAGCCACAGGGCAGTCACCTGCACCCCTGAGAAACTACTTCCCCTAAATGCACCTGCTCATAGGTCCACAGGTGGCTGAGATTTACCAGACGCTCAGGAGACCTCACATGTGCCAGGTGTGGGATCCTCGAGTCAGGCAGAGCCAAAACAGGACCAGGAAAATATCACAGAGGGCATGAGACCCCTGGGACATGCAGTCCACAGCGGGGACACTCAGCCCAAAGACATTCTGACCAGGGGTCTAGCCTGGGAGAGAAAGGGAGAATACACATTCACACACACACATGTGCACAGATATTTTTACTGGAAATGGGAACAGGGGACTTGAATTTGAGGAATTCATTGATACATATGTACAGGTTTCGTCTGGGAGTCGGGGTTCTGCATCTGACATTTTGCTTCCCTTACATTTAGAACATTCAGGGGGACCCAGGCAGGAGGGCCACACCTGTAATCCCAGCCACTTGGGAGGCTGAGGCACAAGTTCTAGGCCAGACTCAGCCTCTGTCTCAAGATAAATGATAAAAAGTAGGAGGGACCTAGCTCCGTGGTAAAGGAGCTCTGCGTTCAATCCACTATGCCCCCCTGCCCCCCCAAAAGAAAGCAAAACTCAGGGGGAAAAAAACTTGAGAACTCTGCATATCCCAGCCCCCTTGGGTAGGAAAAGGGCCCACGGAGTGATGATTCTCAGGGTCAGGACACTCTGAAATCCAGCACAGAAGACTTTCAGGGAGGAGACTTGAGCTTCCAATTTGTCCAGGAGATACCCATGTGTTCAATAATGAGAATAAAAAGAATCCAACATCTTTAGAAATCTGAGAAATGTGAAATAAAACCCTATCAGAGAGAAAATGAAATAGTATCAATGAAGATAGGAAACAAAAGAATTCTAATAAACTTAAGGAGTTTAAGTGCTTCTTAACTATTTGTGGAAACTGTTTTGCCATTAAAGACTCTTGATAATCCCCCACCGGAGTGCACTTACTCAAATCAGTTCATAGGACCAGGATAATACATTACTAGTCATGATACATTCAGCTTAAAAATAGTGTAAAATACGATGGGTCAGTTTTACAGGGCGCCATATGCAGGTGGCATTATGTATAACTATAATGCACTAATAAACAATCCAGCATGCTTTGCTCTTAATGGAAGCACCCAGTCCTAAAATTCATCCAAACTTAAATATATGTAAACTTAACCAAGAAACTTTTAAATTATAAGAGCAAAAAAAAAAAAAAAAAAAGAAGTCATTACCTAACATATGCATTGGGAGGCTGTACTGTTACAATTGTCATCGAGAAATCACGACATCAACAGAGTCCACCCACGAACCCACGTGGATGTAAAAATCATACACTTATTTGCAATGGAAAAGTCATTATCAATCAAACCCTAACCAGGACAATCTCAACAACTTAGCTAGACCCGCGGTCAGAATAAAAACTAAAAAGTACCAGGCTCATAGCTGAGTGGTAAAGCACCTTCTGTTAACTACCAAAACAAAACAAACAAACAAACAAAAATAAACACATAAACTCCACAAAACTAGTTCAGGAATAAGCGAGATCCCTGTTCACCTCCTGCAGGAAAACGGGGTTTGAAGATTTAATTTTTTTTTTTTTGGAGGGGGCGGGTACCTGGCATTGAACTCAGGGGCACTGGACCACTGAGCCCCATCCCCAGCCTATTTTGCATTTTATATCGAGGCAGGGTCTCCCTGAGTCTCCAAGTGCCTCCCCAATCTGCAGAGGCTGGCCTTGACCTTGCAGTCCTCCTGCATCAGCCCCCACCCCAAGCCGCTGGGATGACAGGTGTGTGCCATCTCCAGGCTCAGAGATTGGAGTCTTCCAGGGGTCCCACCTGTCAATCACCACAGCCAGGAAGACACCTGGCAGCCCCTCTCACCTGTCAGATAGGACTCAGCAGGGGCTGAGGATGCCCAGGGGATGGGGAGGCTGTGAGGCGTCTCCGCCACTGTCACGCTCCTCACCCGGCTGGCCAGGGGGACTGAGGGGCGCTGATCCCAATGGGTTCACGCCTGTGGTCTCAGAGAGCGCCCGGAGTCGGGGTCGACCAGCTCGGGTTCCCCCCACAGCCGGTCCCCCCAGACGGCCTCCGTGCCCCGCCTCCCTCCCTAGCCTCTCTGTCCAGGAGCCAGCTGCCACCGCACACTCACCATCCCCTGGTGCCCAGCAGCCAAGCCTGCCCTGGGGAGCTTCGGCCCCTGCATGGCAGGGCCACCCGGATCCTGGGCAAGAGCGAAGCCTGGAGTCCAACTGCAGGAATCTGAGGGGAACCGCGGACCGCAGAGAAATAAATCCCATTCCGAGCGCGGAGGCCCGCCCCCTGCTGCTGGCTACGCTCAGGATTGGTCAGCGCTTAGCACAGGGGCTTCTGATTGGACAGGGAATCAGTCAGTCTCTGCTCTCCCCAGCCTGAGCCCAGCGAGCCTTCTTTTTGAGTGACAGGGGGTGATATCTGCTCCAGGCAGAGGAAACAAGAATGGCAGGGTTTGGGTGCAACTTTTCTCTTTTTTCTTTTACTTTTGAGGTCTCGGCATTGAGTCAGGATTAGGGTGACCAGAATTCTAAGTTCTGTTGGGTTTTGATGTTAGGAAACTGAAGTCATTTCTTGACAGTTTCATCACCTGGGCCTCCTCCTATAATAAGACCACCCAGAGCGTCCTAGGGAGGCTGACTTGTCCTCTGTTCATCTGTGCAAAATTTCCAAGCAGAACTGGCCTTTCCTCCCTTGGGAACTGCCCAGTGATGGAGGCTCACGGGGCCTGACAGGCGCCCTGGAGGAGGCTCCGACCAGGTTGGCAGCATTAGAGCTGATGTTCCTCCAGCTGAGTTGAATCTGCATCTCCAGCCCACGTTGAGGCTGGAGGCAGAGTAAGGAGATCAGCACAGAAGAGACCCGGAGACCCGGTAAACCCCAGCTGCACCCGGGCTCCCCCGCTCTCTGGCCACTGGGGGTTGAATTCAGAGGACTCGAACTCTGAGCCCCTTCCCCAGCCCTAGTTTGAATTTTATTTAGAGACAGGGTCTCACTGAGTTGCTTAGCACCTTGCTTTGGCTGAGGCTGGCTTTGCATTCCCCATCCTCCTGCCTCAGCCTCCCCAGACACTGGAATGACAGGCATGTGACACTTTTTTTCTTCTTTCTTTTTGAGAGAAATACCTGCGGTGACCACAGGATAACAGCCTTGCAGAGATCAAGGCCACCCTGGGTGCTCTCCCTGGTTCCCACCAGTCCCCTGGATCCCAGGCAATGGGATCCTGCCTCCTCCAAAAACCAGAGACCCCCTGCCCAGGTGTGCATCCTTAGTATCAGTTGAATACTCTGAACTTTTCAAGAATAAAGGGAAAAAAAACAGACCCTACCTGCTTGTCTTGATGCAAACAAAGCCCATGTGTTTCCAAAGAGAGCTCTGCCTCTTTCCCCCCAATTCAGTGGTGTAAAAAGTCACATAATACAGAGAAGACTTCTCCTTAAGAGGGGCTCAAGGATCTGTCTCTGCAATAAAAACAATCTGGGTTTGATTGGGAGTCCAGGAAAGCCAATTCCAGGTTTTCCTAATTTGGTAAATAACTCCATAGACTCCAATGCACCCTGCTCCTCTCTGCCTTAGTTAACCATGGAGGCCTCGAGGTTACCTGCCCCCTGGGACCCCTGCACCTGCAGATGAATGGGGGGTCCTATCTTCTCCATGCAGCAACCTGAACCTCCACTTTCCCACAGGCTCCAACACCTTTGGCAGCATCCAATGGGGGAGCAGTTTAGAAAATTCTGGAATGTACCTAAAGACATTTCCTCATCCGGCTAGGATGCTATCAATTTGGTCCCATGGTCCTTTTCAGTACTTTTTATCTTTTTCTATTTTATTGGTTCTTCTTAGATATACATGACCATAGAGTACATTGTGGTAAAATTATCCAAACATAAAATATACCTTATTCTCCTTAGGACCCCATTCGTGTGGGTGGCATGATGGGTGGATTCACTTAGGTATATTCATATATTTAAACAGGAACATTATTTTCAATTCATGCCACTGTCTTTCCAATTCTTATCTCCTCCCCATTCCTGTTGCTCCCCTTTGTCTCATCTACTGAACTTCTCTTCTTGACCCCCTCCCATCTTCCTTGTGATGTAGATAACACATGTCAGGGAAAACATGTGACCTTTGGTTTTGGGGGATTGCCTTATTTTACTTTAGCATGATAATCTCCAGATCCATTGATTTACTGGCCAATGTTATGAAGTCATCCTTTTTTATTTATTTTTTATTTTTATTTTTTATTATTAGTTTTTCAAAACATTACAAAGCTTGAAGTCATCCTTTTTTAAAGCTGAGTAATATTCCACTGTGTATATATACCACAATTTTTTTATCTATTCATCTATTGATGGGCATTTAGGCTGGCTCCATAGCTTAGCTAGTGTGAGTTGTGCCATCATAAACATGGATGTGGCTGTGTCCCTGTAGTATGCTGATTTTAAATCCTCTATATATATATTCTGTGGAGTGGGATAACTGAGTCAAATGGTGGTTCCAGTCCTAGTTTCTTGAGGAATCTGCATCCTGCTTTCCAGAGGGGTTGCACCAATGTGCAGTTTCTCCAACAAGGTGTGAGCATTCCCTGTCCCCCACATCCTCACCAATTTATTGTTACTGGATTCTTGATAATTGCCATTGTGACTTGAGTGAAAGAGAATCTCAGTGCAGTTTTAATTTGCATTTCCCTAATTGCTAGAATACATTGCCTTTTCAGTATTTATTTTTTAAAATATTTTTTCTATTGGAGTTGGACTCAATACCTTTATTCTATCCATTTATTTTTCTGTGGTGCTGAGGATGGAACCCAGGGTCTTGCACATACAAGGCGAGTGCTCGACAGCTGAGCCCCAGCCCCAGTCCCCATCTTCAGTACTTTTTACTTTTGCTTCTCAGTACCAGCAGCCCAGGTATTTGGGGGACCAGCTTTGCTGCATTTGTGAAATGGGAACATTTCTCTTGAAGGAAGACTGAGAAGGTCAAGCCACATGCCCAGGATTCCAGGGATGAGCAGTACACAGTTGTCTTGCCCAGGATGAGGAGAAGATTATGTGGCTGAGAAGAAGGAAAGATCCAGGGACACCTTGGGGCCAGAACCCTTCCTTCCCCAATGAGAGAAATGATTAATTATTATTGCTGTTGGTTTTCTTCACCAAAATGTGAAATTTTCCTAAACTACCAGTTCCACGAAATTTAGGTCCCTGGATGGAGCTCAGATTTGTCTTGAGAGGCAAGGAAAAGTGAATAACCAACCCAGTGGTTCCAATAACCAACAAGCTAGACCTTGGGCTCCTTGGGGGCAAAATACTGCGTTTTACCCAATAATTAACAATCCAACAGCACCTGACACCCAATTATCAGTGGTCGAAGAATTGGATGGCTGGGTGTGGGGGTCTATGGGTGGCCAGCTGCAGGAGCTTGCAACTGGGGTGCATTCCTTGCATCTGGGAGGTTTTTCAACACTAATGAGATAAACAAAGTGGCGAGAAAACTGGCAAAACCCTCTGCAATATTCTAGCCAGGAAAATTCATGAGCACTTGAAAAGCATCTTAATGTTTACACTTGGTCAAATGTGCCTCATTCCGAATGAAACCATTTGAAACCAGTTGTCAACATGAAAAGTTTCTGAAATCTGCTGGTTTGTGGATCACTGCAAATCCATATGAGTCCATGGCTAAATACATATGTAAAAATAGAAATCTAATAATGAGCATTTTCTTAAGACTTCTGTCCTGAAAACACTGCCCTATGTGCTTTGATAACTAAATGATCATTTAATCATTCCTCTAGCAACACTTGAGGTCCATAAAGAACTGTGGAACACATCTGGATGGGACAGAAATGTTGGGATACCAAGAAGAAAGTTACTCTCAACCTCAAAAGAGAAGGTTCATAAATCACCAGAATGCAGGAATGCCCACAAAATATTTGAAATTAAAAACAAGGGACTGGGGTTGGGGCTCAGTGACAGAGCACCTGCCTAGCACCTGTGAGGCACTGGGTTCAATCCTCAGCACCACATTACATAGAAATATATAAAATAAAGGTATACTGTCCAACTAAAAACTATTTTTAAAAATAAAGATCAGATTTATAAAAAAGCAACTCCCTGCAATGCAGCATTTCTCCTAGACAAGCTTCCTATACCCCCAAATACAAGCATGATGTGAGCAAGCTTAGAAAAATGGGTGAGAAAGTACAGAAGTCTGATCTGGCCCCATCTCTAGTCCAGCCCCACTTAAATGTCCCTCTCCAGATAGCAACACCTCAGACCACGTATTTGCTGTCTCTCTCTTTAGGGCTTTCTCACATTTTTTTCCTTTCTTTCTTCTTGTGGTGCTGGGGATTGAACCTGGGACCTTGTGCATGCAGGGCAAGCACACTACCGACTTCACTGAATTCCCAGCTCCTCACGTTCTTTCCTGAATGTGTATCTGCTTTTCTAAATAGGTGTATCCATGCGCCTGACAAATGAAGTTCTTTTCTGCCATGAAAACCAAGGAACCTACTTTTTCTGAGCTGTTGTCCCTGTCTCTCCCTGGAGTCCCTTCCCATTACACAACCTCACACAGCCAGACTTAGACTTGAGCTTTGGAATTGTGTGGGTTTTTTATTGTTTGGGGTGTGATATCACATATATCACTGAAGGGTGGTAACCAGCAGCTATGCATTTGTTTAATAAGTAAAGGACAAGGTTTGGTAGCACATGTCGTTAAAGTCAGGCATTTGGGAGGCTGCTTCAGGAGGATCTCAAGTTGGAGGCCACAATTGGCCTCTTAGCAAGACCCTGCCTCAAAATAAAATATTCAAAGTTCTGATATTGGGTGAGTCTTCATGAACAATGAAGGGTCAGAATTCCTGTTTCAACAGTCTCCCCTTAGGATGCTGTGTGTAGGTGTGTGACTGTGACCTTCCAACAGGACCTAGAGTGGTTGCTGGTGTCCACCTGTATTAATAAATAGATCAAATGAAGTGAGTAAATAACTAAAGCAATAAAAGATCTGACCCTGTAGCTGGTTGTGACCCCAGGGATATGGAGGTTATGTTGTGTTTCTTGGCTCTTGTGTTCTTGCAAGAGAGGATTTTAGATAATACATAAAATGTAATCAAAGTAGAGCCAAGCTCATGGCCCAGAAATTACTATCAAGAAATGGGGAGGAAAACAGTGAGGCTTCTCTGACATCTCTAGGCCTCACAACCCTTTGATCCTGAAGTTCATGGGAGATGCTGTGGGTGATTCCAGAATTCTACCCATGGACCAATTCCTACTCTTAACTGGCAGTAGGAAGACATACTATTTGTAGGTTCCTACTCCACATGGTCTTGTCCAGAGACACCAAAGCAAAACTCGAGTGTGTGAGTGTGTGTGTGTGTGTGTGTGTGTGAAATTTACTATAATAAAAATTTTATTATGGCAGCTATTATGAAGACAAACAACAACAAGTGTTGGCGAGGATGTGGGGGAAAGGTACACTCATACACTGCTGGTGGGACTGCAAATTGGTGCAGCCAATATGCAAAGCAGTATGAAGATTCCTTGGAAATCTGAGAATGGAACCACCATTTTACCCAGATATCCTGTGGAGCCAACCTAGATGCCCTTCAGTGGATGAATGGATAAAAAATGCATTGTATATACACAATGGAATTTTATTCAGCAATAAAAGAATAAAATCATGTGTGGGGGGAGATTATGGTCTTGTTCTCTTGGTTTCTGACTTTTAGGGAATAGAGTTTTTCTGAGATTCTCACCAGTATCTTTGCCTTTGTCAAAGGGGTATTGCAACTTACTTCTGTTTCTTGCTGTCTAACTTTTGTGGTTTTCCAATATGAGGTATGAGGTTAAAGTGGAATTTAAGTGGATATTTTTAATGTAAGAGTTCACTAATTACTATTAGAAGCAATGGATGAGCTCAGAACAGTAATAAAATTTAATATCATCAGTTATTTATGTGCATAAGAAAGTAAGTAGCAAACATAAAATTAAAGACAGTTCTAATGACCATAATATCAAAAGCAAAACACTTGGGAATTGTTCAAGAAATGTGAACACTTGCACATTTAACATGCCTTGTTTTTAGAAAATATACATTTATCCCTAAGCCACCTTCTTTTTTGTGGGTACCTTAACTCATAGAAAAAAGATAGGAATTAAAAGTTTCCCCTGTGATCCTGAGGAGAGGACTTAGGTATGGTCTACCAGTGAGGTCTATCATCATCCCATTCTTATTTTTCTTTGAGATATGGTCTTTCCAAGTAAGTGAGGCTAGACTCAAAGTTGTGACCCTCAAGTCTTGGCTTCCATGTCAGCTGGGTTTACATGCATGTGCCATCACAACCCTGGTAGGGATTAGTCTTTTTTGTTTTCTTTAGTTGTAGTGGACAGAGTAACTTATTTTATATATTTATTTTTATGTGGTGCTGAGGATTGAACCCAGTGCCTCACATGTGCTAGGCAGGTGCTCTCACCCTGAGCCCCAACCTCAGGGATTCAATTCTTGACTTTCATATTACAGGTTGGATCAGGATAATATCTAGGTTTGCAAACCTGAATAATTTCCCCATTTTGTGAGTAGAAGGTAGAGGCCACAATGAGAGAAAATGTCTATCCTTATCCTTGGAAGAGGAACATCAAATGTGGATTCACCTGCAACTTAGTATTTGAGGATTGCCCAGATATTAAAAATATAAGCAAAAGAGACATGAGGTCAAGGCTCTGAGGAAGGGGGACTAAGTATTTCAAATTGTTAGGTATCAGAGTGAGAAACAAAATGCTAAGGTATCTGGGTATGGAGAATAGTGTCCCTCACATTTAACTGCTGGATCATAGAAGATATATAAGAAAACAAACCATTTTCTGGGTACATTTTCAAAAGATGATCATGGGTAGGACTTGGTCAGAAGTCATCATTATCACACCACACCCACACGCCTACCCACATTACTTCCCTTTTACCTCTTCCCCTCTTTAGCAGTCAAGCCAACATCCACTCCTCACGTGCATCCTTGCATGAAGAGAAAGGACTGAGCCACAGTACCCTGGGGATCACAATGGGCAGATCTTTGCCTAGCTTATGGCAGAAACTAGCAAAGGAATGGCAGAGTTCAGGAACATCTCTCTCCCTTTTCTCTCACAAATAACTAGAGATTTCAATTATAAATTGATGGATGAAGTGAACTTGGGAGTATTGGGAAAAATATTTGGAACACTGAAAATATAAAGGTTCAGCAGCCTAATGTCTTATTTCTTTTTTAGCTTTGTTTTTTTTTTGCTGTTGTTGTTTTTAATGCTGTGGATTAAGCCCAGTGGCACTCATCCTCTCAGCAACATTCCTGATCTTTTTTTGTAATTTAGTTAGAGACAGGGTTTCACTGAATTGCTTACTCCTTTCCAAAGTTTCTGAGGCTGGCTTTGTATCAGCCTCTAGAGACACTGGGATTACAGTCATGCACCACCACACCTGGCTAAGGTTTTATTTCATTATTTGCACAAGATCAGTTTTTCATGTAACATAACCTACTGAATGCTCTCAAAATATTGCACTTTGTGAAAGATTCAAAGAGAGAGCTTATTAACTTTATATTAACAAACTTAAAGAATATGATTTTTCTTATGCCTTGGCTTCTTTTCAATTGATAAAATCAGGTTAGGACATAGTTTTCTAGTTTCTTTATTCTCTTTTTTTTTGGGGGGGGTTATTCTAGGGATTGGTCCCAGTATCACTCAACCACAAAGCCACTTCCCCAGTCATGTTTAATTTCTTTTATAAACAGGGTCTCACTGAGTTGTATAGGTCCCTACTAATTTGCTGAGTCTGTCTTTGAACTCGTGGATTTCCTGCCTCAGCCTCCCAAGCCATTGGGATTGCAGGGATGTGCCCCCACTCACAGTTTTTTTCATTATTTGTAGTTGTTGCTTTCTTTTGTTACATAAATTCAAGTTGAATAACAGTATGTTTAACAATACAGACATAGAGAAAAGCCAGTGATGTAGGAAAGCAATTTAACATATCCACCAGAAAGTACATTATATATTCACCATGGTGTATTACTCAGCCATCAATACAAACTCCTCTAATGGTCAGCAAAATAGATGAAATTGGATGATGTGAAGACATACACAATAGTGTTACATCTCATATGTTAACTAATATAATATCATGTGCAAGTACATTAGTGATTAGTATGGCTGAGGAGTGTGTGGGGGCATCAAGGGCAGAAGAGGGTGTTTGGATATTATGAATACATGTATATGCATATATATAAACATCACACTGAATCCCATAAGTATTTGCAATTGCTATGTGATGATAAAAACCATCATCTCTCATAATTGTCAAATTCTGCACTAAGAACACAATCCTGCTGTCTTTTGGAATTTCCAGTATATGATGCAATATTATTGATGAAGCTCCCTGATAACAACCCGGCTCTCCCTACACATCCATTCTATTTTCTTCCAGGCTCTGAACATAGAGTATACAATGTATTTCTGCATCTGGAATCATCTCACTTATCCTAAAGTCCTCCAGCTTGTCTGTGTTATTGGAGAATATTCTTTTGTTTCTGGGGTTTTGACCCAGGGTTGCCTTCCAGTGAGAGAGACCCATCATCATTTTCTTTTTCAGGTTTAAGACAGAATGTCACCAAACTACTAAGGCTGGCCTTCAAGTTTTGGCAACACTGCCATATACACCATCCTTATTTTAAAATTGAGTAATAAGTGAGGTGTGGAGGCACATTTCTTTTGTCATGCTAGGGACTCGAAAGGCTGAGGGAGGAGAATCACTATCTTGGAGCCAGCTTCACATCTTGGTGACACCCACTGCACCTTAAAAGACCTTGACTCAAAATAATTGTAAAAAAACTGAAAAGGTTATATATGTATGTTGATACATTTGTGTGTAAACACAATGATAAATCTCTCTTTCTCTATTATCTGTAATATACCATAGGTTCTCCTTCCTGAGTTACTCCTTGGGAATTTAGGTTGTGGATATTACTGCAGTTTACTTGGGAGGGTAGATATTCCTAAAGATGGATTTTATTTCCTTCAGTTGTTGAAGTGGTTAATGGCAGCTGTCCATTTGAGTGGATTGAGATACCCAGAGAATTGGTGTGGACGATCTCTGCAGGTGTCTGTGAGTGTGCTTCCAGAAGGCTGAGTAAGAAAGTATGGGGAATACGTGTAATGAACATATATATTGGTGTTCAATAGGTTTGATTTGGAAAAAAGCAAGAGAAGCAATCACTTGCTTATGCTCCAAGCTTCTTGAAGTCCCATTTGAGGACTTGCACCATTGGCTCTACCTGGTTCTTTTTAAATTTTTTTTATTTGTTTGAATTAGTTATCCATGACAGTAGAATGCATTTATATACTTTGATATATAGTACATAGATGGGATATAATTTCTCATTTTTCTGAGTATACATATTGTAGAATCACATGGGTCATACAGTCATATACATACATACAAAAAGGAATCATGTCTGTTTCATTCTCTTTCTTATTCCGAATCCCCTCCTTTCACTTTCCTCTACCTAATGTAAGTTAATGCGATTCTTTTTTTTCTATTGCATTACAATTCTTAGTACACATATATACCACAATTTTTGTATCTTTTTTTAACATATGTTGACACCCAATTTAAGTCTTCATACATGTATTTTGGATGTATGACACATTCTACCATCCTTGCTAATCCCCGTCCCCTCCCTTTTCCTCCCACCCCTCTGCACTATCTAGAATTCATCTATTCCTTCTATGCTCCCCTTCTTACTCCATTATGAGTCAGCCCCCTTATGTCAAGGAAATATTCGGCATTTGTTTTTTGTGTTTAGAAGGGGGGGCATTGGCTAACTCCAGTTATTATCTTCTCCAACTCCATCCATTTACATGCAAATGCCACGATTTTATTCTTTTATTGCTGAGTAAAATTCCATTGTGTATATATGCAACATTTTTTTATCCATTCATCCACTGAAGGGCATCTATGTTGGCTCCATAGTTTAGCTATTGTGAATTGTGCTGCTATAAACATTGATCTGGCTGTGTCCCTGTAGTATGCTGTTTTTAAACCTTTGTGCTTAGACTGAGCTGAGAGATAGGTGGGTCAAATGGAGGTTCCATTCCCATATTTCCAAGGAATCTCCATACTACTTTCCAAATTGGCTGCATCAATTTGCAGTCCCACCAGCAGTGTATGAGTGTACCTTTTCCCCACATCCTCACCTACACTTATTCTTGTTTGTCTTCATAAGAGCTGCCATTCTGACTGGAGTGAGATGATATCTTAGAGTAGTTTTTATTTGCATTTCTCTGATTCCTAGAGATGAAGAGCATTTTTCATATATTTATTGATTGTATATCCAATCCTGACAAGTATCTGTTCAGGTCTTTAGCCCACTTTGATCAGGTTATTTGTTTTTTCATCTACCAGGATCATTTAAGTCCTCTTTCCTGGACCAAAGCTGCTTCATTTGCTTCCTCATATTGTGAAGCTTCCAACTTCTTGGACTGAGCTGTTACCAGTTTCCCAGTGTTGCCATCCTGCAGGCAAACATTTGGTGACTATTACTCCCATGATTATGTGAGTGAATATAATAAGCTCCCTTCTGTATACACATGTACATTTTTTGTGTATTCTACTTTTCTGAAGAATCCTAAAAATACAGGCATATTCTCAATGTCTGGGTCATATGGCATCTCTAGTTCTGATTTTTTGAAAAACCCCCTTATAGTATTTTTAATGTCTATTCAAATTTATATTCCTGGCAAGGATGTCCAAATGTTTCCTTTTCTACACATCCCCTCCAGTACGTGTTACCTACCAACATTTTGAGGATTGAGCCCACAAGCCTGTGGTTATATCTCATTGTGATATAACCTGAAAGCATAAAAATTCCAGAAGAAAATGAGAACTTTTTTTTGCCATTTGTGCTGGCAATGGTTTTAGATAGAATATGCAGAGGCTGTACAAGGAAAAACAGCTGAGACTATATAAAGATAAAAATGCTTCTATACAGCAAAGGAAACAATCGATGAAATGTAAAGTAGACTGGGTTAAAGAAAATCGATTCTAGCCCCATATCTGAAAAAGCTCAACATCCAAAATATAAGAAACTTACTCAACTCACCAAAATTTAATATAAACCCCTCATAACCTAATTTAAATATGGTAAAATACTTAGATTCTGCCCTAAAATTAAACAAGTTTGTAAAGACATATGAAAGTTACCCAAGATCATGTATTAGGCTACATAAAATGATTATTTAGCTTTTCTGCTTCATTTGTCTCACAGGATTATGGGTGCACACTCTCCATCCTTCACGGGGCATCTTGAGATCAATTAGCAAAATGCCAGGTTCTCATTTTCCCACATTATGCTTCCTCATTATTCCATGTTAATTGCCAAGAAAATCTCAAGCCTGGAAAACAACAAAATATAGATAAATTGCTAGATAATCATCAACTTTGAAAATTACTTCAGAAATCAATAGAATACATTAGCAGATCCAGATGTGAAGAAATATAAAATACAGGTACAAATCAACATTTAACTATACAGCTGCTCATAATAATACTTGCGGTTATGCTGATATGGGAGCATATGCCACTAGTCTTCACTACCTCGAGGCCACAGCAGGAGGAGGATTTAGGCTAAGGAATTTGAGGCCAAAATGGCAAAAACCTAGCTCTAAAAATTGACCCACCCGAAAACCAAACAGTAATCACATTTTTAAAAAGGTGCCTTCACAGGTGATTTCTATGAAACATGTAATTAGGATCAGTAACAATAATTCATGATCACGTCTAAATGTAGAAGAAGAAAATTGACTAATTATTTCTGTAAGGCCAGAAATACCAGCTAACACAGCATAAGAATGGAAATTGCAGACCATCTTTTTATAGATGTTGATGCAGATATTCAAAACCCTTAGCAAACTGAGAACAACAAAAAGAATGATTGTACTTAATGACCAAGAGGGACATTGTCATATGGGAAGTTTCCAAAAATCATTTTGATAGAGCAAAGCTCTGGCAAATCACTTACTAAATTACTGTAAAACCTATGGCCAATTATGACCAGAGGAAAATTCTTTTTCAATCCACTTAACGGCAGCTATGAACTGTTTTCATACTTAATGGTGTGAACTGAAGTATTTATCAATTTATTTTTAGGAAAAGAAAGAAGAAAATGTATGCTTTTCTAACTTCTAAATATTGTTTGAGAATATTAAATGGTATTTTATACATCAAAAATCAAATAGCATATGCAGATGATACTATTATTTCTATAATGTTTCTAAGCAATTTCCATGAACTAATGAAACATAAGAATTACTTGAATAATGTCATGGGTAAAATGGTCAATATTGAATCATTTAAATTATATACAGTAGCAATGAGCAGTGTTAAAATCGAGGCACAATCCATTCACAAATATAGGAAAAACAATCTAAATGACAGTATTAACAAAAGAGTTGTTCACTGAAAAGTAAAAAATTAAGGTGAAAGTAAAATGCAAAAAAGATCATGGACACAAAATGGGAAAACTGTTAATATTCAATAATTAAAAGTTTCATTTGGGGTTTTAAGGATTGATAGGCTTCCTCCAGATTAGTGCATGGGGTGGGACCAGGCTTCCTCCTCCAATCTGATATGTCTTCTATATATATGAGTTAAGTTATTAATTGTGTTATTGAGCTCTATAGTTTCTTTATTCAACTTTTGTTTGGAAGATCTATCCAGTGGTGAGAGAGGTGTGTTAAAGTCATCCCAGATCACGTTGTGGTCAATTTGACTCTTGAACTTGAGAAGAGTTTGTTTGAACATAGGTGCCCCATTGTTTGGTGCATATATATTGATGATTGTTACGTCTTGTTGACGTATGGTTCCCTTGAGCAGTATGAGATGTTCTTCTTTATCTATTTTGATTAACTTTGGCTTGAAGTCTACTTTATTTAATATGAGTATGGAGACCCCTGCTTGCTTTCAAGGTTCAGGTGAGGGGTATGATTTTTCCCAATCTTTCACCTTCAGTCTGTCTTTTCCTGAGTCTCCTGGAGGCAGAATATTGTTGGATTTTTTAAAATCCAGGCTACTAGCCTATGTCTTTTGATTGGTGTGTTTAAGCCAGTAGCATTTAAGGTTACTATGGAGGCATGGTTTGTATTTCCAGCCATCCTTGTTTATTTTTTTCTACTTGACTTGAAGTGTTAATTATTGTTTAATTTTTAATTGGTATCTACATATAGGATCCAGCATTTTAATCGAACATGTGTAGTGATCAAATCTGTGCAATTTTTACCTTCTAAAATATCATTTTGATGTTTGAAACCTGTGAACTCTTTTTAGAATGTCCACAGTCTAATAATTACTTGTCCGATTCAAACTATGGGCTATAAAACCTAAGAGTTACTTTTCCCTCTTAACGGCTTTTTGGCACTCCTTACCATCTGTCTCTTAAAACAGATATAAAAAACTTTTCTTGTTTGAGGTTCTTTGTGATCAACTTTTTTTATCTTCAACATATGAGTGCAAACATACATGATTTGTGAAATATGAAATATCACTAGAAAAAGACAGTCTCCCATGGTAAATCCAGAAAAAAGAATATAAATTTAAAAATTGTAGCCTATAATCCCAGTGCCTTGTGAGGCTAAGACAGGAGGATGATGAGTTCAAATCCAGCAACAGCAAGACCCTGAGCAACTTGGTGAGATGCTGTCTCTAAGTAAAATACAAAATAGGAGTGAGGATGTGGATCTCCGATTGAGTGCCCATGAGTTTAATCCCTGGTACCAACCGAAATATATTAGGGTTCACATTTAATCACTAGGCCTTACTTATTTTTTGGTGAGATCTATATATAAATGCCATATGCCATTTCTTATGAATTTATTTTATGTAAGTCAAATATAATATAAATATTTTTATAGTATAAGCTTAAATTGATCTATATTAGCATGTAAAAAATAACTTAAAAATGCTTTTAGGTGAGGCTGAATGCCTGCAATCTCATCGGCTCAGGAGTCAGAGGATTACAAGGCCAAAGCTCAGTAACTTAGCAAGATTTTCTCCAAATATAAAAAATGGTTGCTGAGATAGTTTAATGACTAAATGCCCAGGGTTCAATCTGGGGTATAAAGGAAAGGAGGAGGGTTTAAAATTACCTTGTCTCAACAACAAAGAGACATGTGAAATTTAAAACCAAAAACTGCATTCTATCACTTTTATGTGACACACAAAATCTGCTTCAATTCATTTTAAACATTTGAATCTTACACAATCTAAAATTTCTAACACTCAATTAATGACTTGTTTTAATCAAGTGTGCCTCCAGGCCATTAGATGAATTTAAGATCAGTGTAGCTGAGGAAAATGCAGTCATTCAAACTGGAGTGTGCAGGTGCCATGAATTTACAGTAATAGTCAAGAACTCATGGATGGGTTGTTCATTGCCTTGAAACTGTTGGAAAATTGTTTTCTGATGGTAAATTTCTGTATCAGTATTGGGAAGAACTTAGACCCTATCCTGATAGGATGCTTCAAAGAAAGGGACACAATTTCATGCAATAATGAGAACTAATCTTCATACAGGTAGTGTCCAGGGGAAAGCACAGTCTGGTCATTCTGCTAGCTCCAGATTTGAACCACAATCATCACTAAATAATGTGCATCAAGTATGATTAAAATTGTGTAAATGTACCATGGTAGTGTTGTGAAGAGATATCTATAGTAATGTCCCTGCTGAGGTTCCACTGTTGTTAGGAAGCATCCTGGGGAATGGGAATGATTCATAGATGACTGAAATTCTGAGCTATGTACCTTCCCATCTGTGCACATTAAGCCTGGCACAACATAGTCCAGGATATCATGAGACATAACACAAGCTCTCTGACATCAGGGAGGTAATCTGAGAAACACCCCTCAAACAAGGGTCTACAGAGTGATACTTCCAGCTTGGTCCACGGATGCCCTATTGTACTGGGCACTCATGTCCTTTTTGCACTGGAGAAATCAAGCTTCCACCCAGCTTGATTGGGCATTCTGTGTGGAAGGATATGTAAATCACAGGGAATCAAACAGATTTCTGACATTGATTATATTTGAAGAATTCACATATGGTAAGAGGAAGGAAAGACCAAGTGAGGAGATGAGAAAAAACAGATCACACATGAAAAAGAAATTTTCAAAAAACAAATCAAAAGTTTTGTTTGTTAGAGCTGATAGTAAAGACTCCCTCTAGTATCTGGATCCAGGAAGGAGTCATGTTAGATATGATGCTGTCACTAAAGTCAGGGGAGGCTGTGAGATATATGCACCATCATCTGTGTTGCAACCATCTAGTGAGGACTGCTCAGGCAGTGGACACGAGCTGGTGGTCAGGACAGAAGTAGAGAGAATTATAGGAGAAGGACATCCCGCTACAAGTTAGGGTTATTTGGACCCTCTGGGTGGGCACATTCCATGGTGAAAGTGAGAGGAAGAAACATCTCTTCTCCCATATGCAGTGTGAGCCCCATGCTGTTCATAACAGGAGAGTAAATAGGATCTGTCACCCCTAACAACACATGTGCAGACTTACAACTTGGGGTTGTCCTCATTTCACAGCTCAGCTTCACCACTACTGCCAACCCTCCCCATGTCCTCTTTGTATAAACTAACAGACAAAAGGGAGATGGAGAATTGAGACTGGTCTTGCTTCAAGCAAGTGGGCTTGGGACTGATGTCAGCCTCGGCAGAAACCTCTGACCTGTGGCTCTTTGTGTGCTGGGAATCTATGAAGAGCACTAGGGAGAAATGACTGACATCTCAGAGAGGGCGACACCATCACCCAGCACCTCTGCTGCAAAACACACCCTCCAGTAACACAACGAGCAAACCCTGGGCAAGACTTGACTGAATGACAGCTCTTTGTGAGAAGTAGATATGAGAACCATGGGTTGCTTTTGTAAATTGTCAGGGTTTGAAAATACAGCTCAGGGTTCACACTTACAGCTATGATATTTATATTACTATTATTTTAAATTTCTCCTGAGAAAAGCCACTAGAAGAGAAATTGTCCTTAAAGTTAAGAAAGAAGAAACCCCAGAGGTGCTGCTCTGTGGGCACAAGTGCATGGAGTACTGCATACAGGGCATAGGTTAAGGGTGTCTGCATGGCAAGCCACTCCCCATGCTAGGCATGTGAGTGGCAAACTGCTTACCCCATAGGCACAGCTCTGGGCACGAGGCCATGTGTTGCAGTCCCACTCCTTGATTGTTCACTGCAAGGACAACTAGCAGACATTGCATTGGTGGCTGTCTATATTTTGCTTAGGCACTGCCTGAGTACATATACATGGTAACTGCACAATAAAATCAGGCCTGCTTCCTGATTGGTCTCTGGAGGACTTGATTAGAGACTCCACAGCCACACTCCCCTCTACTCTGTTCTGTGGACCTCCTCAGGGATGAGAGAGCCCATGCAATTCTCTGCAGACCCCAAGCTCTCATTACTGGGAAATCCACACAATCCTACAGGAGGGTCCATTTTCCCTGACTGATATTGCGATCGAAGAGTCAAGTTCTGCTTTCAGCTTTCCTGCTTTATCAAGATAAATGTGACCCTAAGACACACAGAGCAAGTTTATCTGTGCATGCTAATGACATGAAAAATTGAATTTTGGAAAAATATCTGAAAGTGACCAGGGCAGGATGGATTTCAAGTGTCCTGAATGTTCCTCTAAGCAAAATTTTTTACACATTTCCATTATTAGATTTTTCAAAAGGTTTTTAGTGATTAAAACAGAATGGACTAATACATAAAAATATTCTTCCAAATTCTTGTGAATTATATTCACAAGCCTGTAATTTGGAACCATGAACTGGAAACTACCAACACATTTATTTGATTTTTCTAAAATATTTAATGTACTTCCTACTGATCACAGTTCCTTGTTTGACATTTACCAACTGAAAGTTCTTAACCATGTGAGATTCCATTCTATAAAATGAGGTTTTGAACATAGAACCTCATTTCCCTCTAAAGATTTCAAAATGTACAATTACTCAAACCATAATTGTTCTATGAGTTATGAAGATGACCAAAGCAAGATTATCAATCAAAATATTAAAACTTATTAATTTCATGGTAATAAGTGAACAAATTAGTAGTGTTTAAAATCTCTACATGACATACCATATGTAAGTTATGTCCCATGAAGTTATTAAATTGAAAAATGAAGAAATAAAACTGACATTCCCTGTAAGAAAAATTGACTCATTTTAGCAGGATCTCAAAGAAGCAAACATCTTTAGAAGACATTATCCTCATTACACCATACAGAACATGGTCCCCTGGGCTATAACAGTCCTAATGAGCCCAGAGGGCCATGTTGTGTATGGTGCAATGAGGATATTGTCTTCTGAAGATGTTTGCTTCTTTGAGAAGCAAAGAAGCTACTGGGAAAGCTCACTAGTAGATTGAATTTCCTCCTCTAATGCCCTTTTTAGAATCCACACTAACTCTGCATCTGAGGACACAGAGGTACTTTGTCACCTGAATAAACTGAGCAGAGCACAAACACTTGTAAGTTTTATGGAAAGGATGTGTTTAAGTTCTGTCTCTGCAGATTTGTAATTTTAATGTCTGTAGAAAGGCAAGAAGTTCCCACTGGAGAACACAGAACTGTGGCTGCCCCAGTGGGACATGTCATCTCTCTCAATGTTATTGTCCTCTCTGATAGATAACAGCAATCCAAGAGATCTGGGCTTCAAACTCTTAAAGTTTCCTGGACACATCTGCAAAAGGATCTTGATTGAGATCATTTTCTCATGTTGATAAGGAAACTTAAATTACTCTAATTCTGGTCCTAAAATCAAATTAGTCCAAACCTGTTCCATAACTTAAAATGCCTCTAATTTGATGTGAGGGACTCCTGAAACCCCCATAATTTCCCTGAAGCCCTGAAGTGTGTAATGGGCCCCTGTTTTTTAGTTTGCACATGGAGTACACCTCTTGGGGGTAGTGATGCTTTGGTATGTCATCCTTTGCAAAGTGACAGTCCTGTGGCACAAGCTCTAAGTGAAATATTAAAATTAAGAAAAGTAGAGGAAGACCTATAGGTCACATGTTGTAGAAATCACAGGCAGATGGAATTTAGTCAGAGCCGAGGTACAGTCTGAGCTGGAGTCCACTCTAAAAAACCTACATGATCAACTCCACCTACTCTGAGAGAAAACCATGTAAAAAGCAGGCTCAGTGTCCTGGGTACTGTATATAAATATACATAAAAGCATTAAAGAGCTATATTAAAAAAGGATCCCCCTTATCTGGAGTCAAAAGAAAGGACAGTCATTTCAAGCAGACCCACTTATGTTCCAGTTGTAGAAATCAGAAGATAGTTCTTAAACACTGCCATTATCAACATGTGACGGGTGAGAACAAGCATGATAATGAATTAAACATTTGTTTTTTCTAGAGGTAATTGCAAACTTGGACTAAATGGAAATAAATAAAATGAAAACTAATATCCACAGACAGAAATTCTACATGGATGGGATTGAGGGAGGTTGGAAAACTGACGAAGAAAGTCACAATAATTGCCAAAGCATGAGACCTCCAAAGCCACATGAGAGGGAAACATAAAACAGGGAAAGAGTGCAAGTCATTGAACAAGTATTTCAGCATATGAACAGTTAGGAATGATACAACAAGGGTGGAGGAAAAGTATCCTCTCATGCAGCTCCCATCCTGGACAGCCACATGAAAGTTTTGAACCTTTGGTGAATTGGGCTCTGCCTTACCCCCTGGCATAGGCTATTAATCACCAACATGCCACCTGGAATTCTGTCCCTCATACACACTCACTTCCTTGGAGGCTTCTGAATGTGCCATGGCAGATGGTTGGCCAGTACTCTCAATTTTGTGGAGCCAAGAAGAGCTCTTTGGAGAGGTGGAGAATTGCAGACCACATCTTTGTTGTAATGTAGACATGCTGTGTAGTTAGGTGTTGTTGAGTCCAATCTCTTTGTAGCCATGGTTTTTCATAGAGAGGAAAATAATTTCATCTCTAATTGTGAGGATTAGGCCAAAACATACTGAACAAATGGTTTCCAACCAGTTCAAGAAGGCTCTCTGTGCAGCTGGGCATGGTGGTATTTGCCTGTAATCTCAGCAGCTTGGAAGGCTGAGGAAGGAGGGTCATGAGTTCAGAGCCAGCCTCAGGGAAAAAAATTTACTAAGCAGATCAGTGAGATCCTGTCTCTACATAAAATAAGGATAGGGATGTGGCTCAGGGGTTGAGTGCCCCAGAGTTCAATCTTCATCATCATACTCCCCCAAAAAAGAAGAATTTCTGAGGAGTGAGTCTCAGGCTTTGGATTTATAACAGCTTTCATGGAGGTTCTAAAGTGTAGAACTAGTATAGAATAAATGTTATGGGCCAAGCTCTGGGGTGGATGTGCATGCATTTGAATCTAGGCATTTATATATATTTATATATATTATAGATTTGATGTTGATCTACTGATGGAATATTTTCTACCCAGGGAAGTATGTGCTTTAGTTAAAATCTGAAATAGTAGATATATAATTTAATAATCTGCAGCTGCATATTGAAAAATAACAGTCATCAGAAAATCATGTATGTGAAGCTAGATCATTTCATGACTCTTTAGAACATGTAGATCTATAAGGCAAGATAGTAAGAGAAACAATAAAACCGAAACATTCATGAACTTGGGATGCCATTTAAAAATGTGAGGTGAATGTTGGTCCACAATCTGACCTCCATAACAAGACCCCTACAGCACAAATATTAAAAACCAAGAATAAATAAGGGGGATATATTGAAACTAAAAAGCTGCTTCTCAGCAAAAGAAACAATAATGTGAAGAAAGAAACTACAGATTTTATACAAATCTTTACCACACGTAATTCAGAAAAAGCACTAATGTCTAGGGTATATAAAGAACTCAAAATTAACACAAACAACAACAAAAACCAATTAACAAATGGACTCAGTAACTGAACAGACAACTTCACAGAAGAAATATAAACCATTAACAAATATATGAAAAAACATTCCACCCATCTAGCAATTAGGAAAATGTAAATCAAAATTACTTTAAGATTTTATCTCACTTCAGTCAGAATGGCAATCATTAATAATACAGGCAACAATAAATGTTGGTGAGGTTGTGGGGGAAAAGAAACACTCACACATTGCTCTTGAGATTGACTCCAAATTGGTGCAACCACCATGGAAAACAGTATGGAGACACCTTGAAAAACCAGAATGGAAACATCATTTGACCCAGCTATCCCTCTCTTTGGACTAACCCACAAGACTTTAAAACAGCATACTACAGAGAAACAGCTGCACCAATGTTTATAGCAGCACAATTCACAATAGTTAAACCATAGAACCAACCTAAGTTTTCTTCAACAGATGAATGGATAAATAAAATGTGATATTATATATATAATTTCCCCCACCAATGGAATATTACTTAGCTTTAAAGATGAATGAAACTATGCCATCTGGTGGTAAAAGGATAGAGCTGAAGAATACCATGCTAAGTGAAATAAGCCCCCCCCCCACACACTCATGCATGAAATAAAAAATATGGGGGCATAAATGCTCCTACAGTATGTCTTTTTCTTTTTACAGTCATCATTTTACATGTTTCTAGTTAAATTTTCTACTGGGTATCCAAAACTAAAGAAGTGGTCCCAAATTGTGATGATTTTCCTATACTAGAGGCGAGTATAGTCACCTCAGTGATGAACGTCATAGAATTCATGAGGAACTGCATGGTTTCTTCAGTCCAAGAGTCAGGATGGGCCTATGGACCATATGGATTCCCCAGGAAACATTAAGACTCTTTCCCCCTTCAGCAAACCTGCTTTATTGCCTGAATACGCACTTTGGCTCCTAGTCTCTTGGGTCTTTCTCCTCTCCCTGATTGGGAGCTTGTATAACTCTCTGGAGTTGTAGATCCCTTAGGGAGTACTGCATCTATACAAGGTGAAATGTTAAACTCATGATTCAAACTAGGGATATCTGGGCATTATTTAATATCCCTAGGTCCTTCCTATAACTGTCTTAATTTTCCCATAATTACAAACAAGAGAATATATAATTTACATAAATAATATTATCCAAGTAATACTTGATTAAACATATGAAATAATTAATGGAGACATTAAAGCATTATTTACCCAATAGAATGTTTTACTATTTCATCGATCCATTAGCAAAGTGAATCGTGGGAGATGTGTGACCTATTAACATCATTAAATGCATGACAAGGTTAACATTAAGAAATTCACACTTTATTTAGCAACAAATTGCATCTGTAATGAAATATAAGTAAAAACGCTCTGTAAAACTTGCATGGTGGACCATGCTTTGACCCCAGGGATGTGAGAAGCTTTGCAAGTTCAAAGTCAGGCTCCATAACTTAGTGAGGACCTATGCAACTTAGCAAAACCTATCTCTAAATAAAAAAAGAAAAAAATCTGAGGATGTGGTTTATTGATTCAGTGTCCCTAAGTTCAAGGGGCTCTGAAAATTTTAAATTTTAAATTTCATATAAATCTTAAGAGACTTCTGAAATAATCAACTCTGAGTATTATTATTTCTCCAGTTGTGAATAATGAGACTCTTTAGTAATTGTTGATTTATACTAAAATTATATCCTTTAGGGATGCACAATTCTATACTTTTATTTCCTTATTTCTACAATATCAGCTAAAGATGTTAAGAAATTTTTCAACAAAGGTCAAAAGCAATTACCCATTTTCTACATTTAAATGATTTAAATGATTTTTTCCCTCCTAGGTCCCAAATACTTCAAGGGATGGGCTATAGATATGAAACTTACTACCAACTTTATATTTGTCAAGGTGTTTTTGTAAATATTTTGCTGTTATCTAAGGTACACACTTTGGACAGAAGCTACTCCACATTTGCTACAGATATGAGGTCAGTAATTAAAAAATGTCAGAAATTTGAATACAGTCTTGGACACATTCTTTGGGTTTCTATATGATATAAATCCTCCAGTGTTTTAAAAATGTTTGATCAATGGCCAAAAGCTTTGCAAAACTTTTTCTGTACATCCTCTCACTCGTATGAATTCTGAGGTGCTGAGTACGGTGTGAACAACTATTGGAGACTCTGTCACCTATTTTACATTTATATGATTTCTGTGCTATCATATCTCTGGTGTGAAATAGTGTTGAACTACTGTGAAATAAGGGTTGATTCATCCTTAAAGACACTGATGCAATGTTTTCATTGTAAACCTTCTCTCCAGTATAAAATCTATAATGTTTAGTAAGGTGTGATCTTCAATATTAAAAGCTTTGCCATTCTTCACATTTATAGGACTTCTCTCTAGTATGGGTTCTCTGGTGTCGAGTAAGTGATGATTGTTGATTAAAATCTTTGCCACATTCTCTACATTTGTAGGGCTTCTCTCCAGTGTGGATTCGCTGGTGCTGATTAAGTGATGATTTTTGACTGAAACTCTTGCCACACAATTTACATTTGTAGGGCTTCTCTCCAGTATGAATTCTGTTGTGGCAATAGAGATTTGAGATGCTCTTAAACGCTTTGCCACACTCTTTACACTTGTAGGGCTTCTCTCCAGTGTGGATTCGCTGGTGCTGAGTAAGTGATGATATGTGATTAAAACGACTGCCACACTCTTTACACTTGTAGGGCTTCTCTCCAGTGTGGATTCGCAGGTGATGAGTAAGTGATGATATTTCACGGAAACATTTGCCACACACTGTACATTTATAGGGCTTCTCTCCAGTGTGGATTCTCAGGTGCTGAGTAAGTACTATTTTTTGATGAAAACTTTTGCCACACACTTTACATTTGTAGGGCTTCTCTCCAGTGTGAATTCGCTGGTGCTGAGTAAGTGATGATTTGTGATTAAAACTCTTGCCACATATTTTACATTTGTAGGGCTTCTCTCCAGTATGAATCCTGTTGTGGCAATAGAGATGTGAGATGCTATTAAAAGCTTTGCCACACTCTTTACACTTGTAGGGCTTCTCTCCAGTGTGGATTCGCTGGTGATGAGTAAGTGATGATTTTTGACTGAAACTTTTGCCACAAAATTTACATTTGTAGGGCTTCTCTCCAGTATGAATCCTTTTGTGGTGATCAAGATGCGAGTTTGTATTAAAACTTTTGCCACACATTTTACATTTGAAGGGCTTCTCTCCAGTATGAATTCTGTTGTAATTTTTAAGGCTTGGTTTCTGACTGAAACCTTTGCAAAATTGTTCCCTTATGTAGGGCATTACTCCAGGGTGTATCCACCGGTGACAAATAAGATTGGAGCTTTTATTAGAAGTTTTGTCACATTCTTTGCATTTGCATGGCATATCTTCTGTATGAACACTGTGATGTTGAGTAAAGTTCTTGAGTGCATTGCTTTCTCCACATTTGTAGGTCTTCTCTGCAGAATAAATTTTTTGGTGTTGAGTAAGGGTTGAAAAATTTCTTAAGGCTTTCCCACACTTTTTACATTTACAGGTCTCTTCTTCAGTCTAAATCCTCTGATACTTAACAAGTTGTAACTTTTCACTAAAAGTTTTTTCACATTCTTTAAATTTGTAGAATTTATCACTGTCATAGTTTCTGCTGTGTTTAAAAAATATATCAAAGCATTTGCCTGCTCAATATCTTCTATACTTATTGGGCTCTCTTTCTCTATAAATTCTCTTGTATTAAGCAAGCTCTGCACTGTGGTTAAGAGCCCTTTCACATATCTTACACTTGCAGGTTTTGTCTTCACTATGAATATTTTAATGAATACTAGTTTTTGATCACTGAAGCAAGACTTTCCTACATTTTTCATCTTGGTAAATTTTCTATAGAAAAGAACTAGGATTTCTCTATATTCATAATTTTTTTCACCAATGTAAATATACTGGTCATTACTCAGGGTAGAGACATGGCTTATTGTGTTACTTCTTGCATTATCTATATAGTGCACTTTCCAGAAATCTGTATCAGAATTGTCATTGAGCAATAGTGGGTAATTAGAAATTTTTCTACAATTTTTAATATTTTGTCCATTTGGGCACAAGGAGAAATTCATCTTTTGTTTCAGAAAAATGGACACTTTATAAAGAAACTCCCAAAAGATTCACTTTTAGAAATATCTTTTCTGTGCAAATGTTTGACTAGAATTTTAACTCAGTACTACTTTTATACTTGGCCAAGTTAAAAACTGATGCATGGACTAGATTTGAAATTTTCCACATTGCCTTTCAGTTCAAAATGGCTATGGATTTATTCTTAAAATACATATAAAACTCCTCAAAATAATTGGAATACATTGAATTTTTGTTTCAGATATTAATTGTCTCTGGTGTCTTTTGATCATAAAATTTTTATCATAAATAGGGACTACTGATTGATTTTGTCTATTATAATACAATTTTTGAACTTTACTCTCACCTATATTTTCCCATTGTTTTCGTGGTAGTATACAGTCAAAGTCACACTTTCCATATCTTCCCTCTCTCTCTTTTATTCCCTGCTCTGAGAAAATTTGTCGAGGATGATGTGAAGTCATGGCTGTAATAAATAAAATTAACAAACATGTTTACTTTGTACTGGGCTGAGTATATTTTGCAAACCTAAGAAATTACAGCAAATAATAACATCAGCAGGGGAGTGGATTATTAAATCCAAGTCCATCATTACTGTAGAAATATATAAACCAAATAAAAATACACACAGAAAATTACTTTGAAGATTTTCCTAATCACCTTTGTTTTCACAGTATCCAAGTTGAGTACATTATTATGGAGAGTAATATAGCAGAGAAAAATACATTGTGTTACACAAAGAATTTCCTCCTTCAGAATATATTTTCAAAATCTACCAACTTTCTTCTGTTTCATTAAAGATAAAAATATGAAACATGTGAATATTTGGGGACTGTTCAAAAAGGCATTCCTGCTTACCAACAGAAAAAAACATGGCTAAATCAACTGTAGACAAAGTTATGAATCACTCAAAGGGAATAGTCAATTATCATTTAAAAGAAGTTTACTGAACTAAACCAACACACAAAAAACAGAATAAAAATTAGTCAAGAATTGTTAATAGTAATAAGCAGAAAATATATGTTTAAAGACTTTGTTTAGAAAACGTCTGAAAGAGTCAAGGGGGGTTGTACATAGCAACATAGGAGGTTGAGCTAGAGGATCAAAATTTGAAGGCTAAAGTAAAAAATGCAAAGTGCTAAATCGCCCTTTATTTCTCTTTCCAGTACTAATAAACACATCTCAGAAAATAGAAAATATGAAACATCCAAGCAGCTCAGTTTTCTCCAAGTTGTAAAGACTCAAAGGAGGTTGTAATCCAAGTTTAAAAACTCAGGATACTGAGACCATCCAAGAGAAAAAGATGGGTCACCTAGAAATGTGTAACTATATAATTGTGAAATCCTTAGTCGAATTCTCACAACACAGGAAGGAATTCGAGTCTATCTATATTCAAAGGATAAAAGAATAAAATTATCAACCAAGACATTATATTCACAGCTACTACCTTTCAAAAGAGAAGGAAAATGAAGACTCGAAACATATAAAAATACACACACTATTCATCAACACTGGATCTGTTCTCCAAAAAGTACTAAAGGTAATCTTTCATAATAAAATGTAAGTGCACAGCATCATAATTTATATGAAATTTTAAACATTTCTTGGCAAAAACAATTCTATTTTATTGTAATGATGGGTCATAAAACATGTAATTTTGCAGTAGAATTTGAAAGAAAAAAGCATAACAACAATACTGTTAATAGGCATATATACCTGTAACAATGATATAATCTTAAAAGGACACATAAATATATTCAGTTTTTAATAAAGTGAAGTCAAGTTGATACTCATACAAAGTATGAGTAGGAGATTCTTCATTTTTAGAGATTTTGTTGGCAAATGCAAGATTACAAAATTCTGATCAAAACAGAACTTGGATATCTGAATTAACTCTAAATATTGCAACTGTACGTAGTCTACAGGATACTCTAAATCTAAGAACACACACATACTGAAAGCAAAAGGATATAATAATGACACACACAAAAGTGATCGAACAAAACCTGGGCTGTCTAAATTATAGTACACAAAACATAGTTTAAGACAGTTATAGGACATAAGGCGTTTTAAATTAAAAAAAAAAACCTTTAAAAAGAGGCAAAAGAGAAAAGGACCCTTTCCCTAGGTTCTGAATTAAGAGTAAATACATTCGCTACGTACTTCATACTTCCAAAACACACAAAGGAAACACTGAGAGGGTTGAATGAAAACAAAGAATCACTGTCATACTAAGAGACATCAATCCCCACTTACTGAAAAGGGAAATACAGTGAAGCAAAATGGTAATTGCAAAGCATAAGAATTTGAAAATATTTTGAAACTACTATAGACTTATAGAATCCCTGTTCTTAATCACAAGTGGGATATTATGCTGGTTAGATCAAGTTTATATATTAAAAAAAGGTTAATAAATATTTTCATGATAGTTATTTTGTAACCAAAATGGAATAAATATTTGAAATCAAAAGTGGTAGGAATTTTCAAAAATCCCTAAATATGTGTAAGTTGATTGAACAGTCTTGGGAATGCTGTTGTTCAAAATTGAAAGATTAAATTTAAAGATATTTATACTACTTAAAGTTAACTAGAGGCTCCATGTAGTATTCATCAACCTCGTATTGTTAAAAAAAATTTTGCAGAGAAATCTATCCTTTAAATTGTATGAATATCTTCTAAATACAAATAAGACTATTTCCCTGCTAAAAAAATATACTAAATGTTACAGCATTCAATTCTAAATGCAAACATCGAGTCAGGTAGACAGAGTTCTTAGTTAATGTGGCAATAAGCCCTCACATCAATAGCAAATTAAAAACATTGCATACCAGGGTTGTTACATTGTTATTCAACAGAGCCATCAAAGGGGACACAAACCAAATATCCCTTGAAAAGAACGATGAGCCATATTGGAATATAGAAACTATAGAACTTTGAAGTCAAAGAATTTATTCTAATTATATATTTTACAAAATGCGTGTACACTAGGTTAACTGAAATGTCACAGAAAGAATACTGCAGAATTCTACGAACATAACATCTCTAAACTAAAAATGAAGCTTTCTGAAAAAAGAGAATAGTTTTGTGATGAGGAGACAGAAATAAGCCCTTGCTTCCTAGGCATTTTTTTTTTTGAGATGTAAACTTTGTAGAGATATATTGCATAACAATTTGAATTACTGTTACTGAACTGTATATTTAAAATTTTGGAGACAGAAGGTTTTATTTTGTGGTTTTGATTACAATGAAAATTAAAAGAAAGAGAATTGCAACATTTTTCAAAGCTACATTTAAAATAATGTGGTCTTTATCCTTGAAATAAGAACAAGCTCATCAATATACAAATGATGAGCATGCAAGTAATCTCAGCTACTAGGAAGTCTGAGGCAGGAGGATTGCAAATTCAAGACATCCTCAATAACATAGTGAGAACCTCTCTCCAAATATGAGTGAAAAGGAGCTTGGGATGTAGTTCAGCATGAGAGTATCACTGCCATCAATCCCCATTACACTTATACATAGAAAAATTCAATTTCTAAGTACATGGGCAGAATGAAAAGCCAATCAACATAAAATACAAAAGTCATCGACAAAAGAGGTTTAATATTTATACAAGCAAAAGCACATATAATATTATTGGCAATACAAACAAGAATCATACATATCTCAGTTTGTGAAGCAATTAACTGATATGAGGAAACCCAGTCCTTAAGAGGGAACCTACTGTATACAATTAAAAAAAGAAAAAAAAACAATAAAATTGTAAATATCTACCAATGTATTATTTTACAATCCTCTAACTCAAAACTTACACCATCTCTCGAAACAGCAGTCTTTGTCCAACTTGACATTCATTCCATGGCAGATAATTTCACAGAAAATCCATTCCACATATCAGAAAAAACACTGATAAGGAAATTTTAGTGAAAAAATGTACAAATAAGATTAGAGAAACTGACTTGTGATAGTAATGTATTACAATGAGTGGACCTAGAGATATTCAGAAATGTGCAAAACTTTCCTGCAAATAATGGAAGAAGGGCTGGAGTTGTAGAGTAGTGTTAGAGAGCTTGCCTAGCATGTGTGAGGCCCTGGGTTTAATTCTCAGCACCATATATGAATAAATAGGAAATTTATTAACAACTAAAAATATTTTTAAATTATGGAAGAGCTGTCAGATAATATTGACACTCACAAGGCAAGGGATAGTGTTTTGTTGTTAATTTGAATGTATGGAGGAAAAGCGGGATACTACATAATTTTAAAGTACAAAACACAGGACAGGGTTTTCAATGATAACAAGAAAAAGAATTCAAAGCTTCTCTAAAATATTTTCTGCTGGATAATGTCTCAATGAACCTTTTTGAATTTAGGCTTCCTCCTCTACCTCAACTATGTCCTCTGCTATATGTGGGCCACCATATGTCAAGTGAAAGATATATATCATGCCACCAAGGGAAAACATTAAGGATGAAAATGAACATCATTAACATTATCTTGTCAGCACCAAGAAGTCCCCCATCTTCTTTATTGAAAGCATAAATCTGCAACACATTCTTGAGGAGAAGTTCGCAGAAGATATACCTCAAGGGAAGAAAACTAAATAATGATAATTAGGAATTTTGAAGGAAAGTTATGCTCACCCACAAAGACTAGGTTGCTGTAGTTCTCCAACATCACTTCTCTATATAAATTCTGCTGTGCAGGATCCAGGCATTCCCATTCCTCCTTAGAGAAATCAATGGCCACATCCCCGAATGTCAATGGCTCCTGAAATAAAAATTGTTAGATCAATAGAACATGGACCAAACCATTATTCAGTTTTTAATACGAATTAAGAGTTAGTAGAACTGACTGTCATGTAGGAGAGTGACTTTAATTATGGAATAAGATACTGTGCATTATCTAATTAAGAGGAAAATACATAAGTCTAAAAACAGTATATATATTCCATATCAGAGTGAAGTGAAAGATCTATACCATAATCCAAGCAATGAATAAAAGCCCAACTCCAAACTTTTCTGCCATCAGTGAATGTGAAATTTGGCAGAAATTCCAGATGAAAATCAGACTTCTCAAAGATATTCTCATAAGGTGATTGTGCACAAGGGAGACAAAAAGAATGGTAAAAAAGCTTTTGAAAACAGTCTGGTTCCTATTCTCTCTGCTTTCTATCCATCAGATAGATTGAACTCCCCAATACAATTAGTTTCAAGTATCATCCATGACACATTCCCAATGTGTAAAATATTCATAAAATATTAATGTTTGGAGAGAAGTAATGTGACACTTCCACCTCGCGAAAAGACAAACTTGAATTATTTCAAGTTCTATAAGCAGTTCAACGAGTGAATAAATTTGGTACAATAGAATGAACAATGGGTTACAAAAGACTTCAAGGAGGTGATTAAAAAATTCTTAGAGGTAAACAAGAACATAGACACAACATATCAAAATATGGATACTATGAAAGCAGTACTAGGAGGAAACTTCATAGCATGGAGTTCATTCCTTAAAAGAAGAAAAAGTCAATAATTGATCTCATACTTCATCTCAAAGCCCTAGAAGAACAAATCAACAGCAAAAGTATTAAAAGGCAAGAAATAATTGAAATTAGAACTGAAATTGAATTAAAAAAAATTAAACCTTGACAAAAAGTTGGTTCTCTGAGAGACCCTATGCTAATGAAGACAAAGAGAGAGAAAATTCAAATTACCAGCGTACATGATGAAAAAGGCAATATCCCAACAGACACTAGAGAAATAGATAGGATATTTAGAAATTATCTTGAAAATGTATACCTGAATAAAACAGAAGACACTGAAGGCATCAACAAATTTCTTAAGTCATATGATATGCCCAGATTGAATCAGGAAGACATACACAATTTAAACAGACCAATATTAAATGATGAAATACAAGATGCCATCAGAAGCTTAGCATCCAAGAAAGCCCAGGCCCAGATGGATACACTGCCAGTTAAACAAGACCTTTGAAGAAGAAATTCAAAAATACCAATATTCTTCAATTTATTTCAGAAAATACAGAAAGAAGCAGCACTTCCAAACTCATTCAATGAGGCCAATATCACCCTGATCCCCAAACCAGGCAGGGACAAATGAAAGAAAGAAAACTTCAGGCCAATATTTCGAATGAACATGGATGAAAAAATTCTGAATAAAATTCTGCCAAATTAAATACAAAAACATATTAAAAAGTTCGTGTACCAAGATCAAGTGGGGTTTGTGCAGGAATACAGGGTTGGTTCAACATATAGAAATCAATAAAGGTAATTCATCACATCAATAAACTTAAAAATAAGAATCATATGATCATCTCAAGAGACACAGAAAAACCATTTGACAAAATACAGCACCCTTTCATGTTCAAAAAATTAGAAAAACGTGAGATAACAGGAACATACCTCAACATCATACTGGCTCTCTACATTAAGCCTAAGGCCAACATCATTTAAAAGGGAGAAAAACTAAAGGCATTCCCTCTAAAAACTGAAACAAGACAGGGGTGCTCCCTCTCACCATTTCTATTCAACATATTTCATGAAACACTGGCCAGAGCAATTAGATGAAAGAAATTAAAGGAATAACTACAGGAAAAGAACTTAAATTAGCACTATTTGTGGACAATATGATTCTATACCTAGAAGACCCCAAAAGCACCACCAGAAAACTTCTAGAACTAAGAATGAATTGAGCAAAGCAGCAGGATATAAAATTAACACACATTAAAAAAGGCATTTCTGTATATCAGGGACAAAGCCTCAAGAAGAAAACAAGGAAAACTACCACATTTACAGTAACTTCAATAAAAGAACACATAAGATACCAGGGAATCAACTTAACGAAAGAGGTGAAAGATCTATACAATGAAACCTACAGAACCCTAAAGAAAGAAATAAAAGAAGACCTTAGAAAATGAAAAGATCTACCTTACTCTTGCATAGGCAGAATTAATATTATCAAAATGACCATACAACCAAAAGCACTATACTGATCTAATGCAATTCTGATCAAAATCCCAATGACATTTCTCATAGAAATAGAAAAAGCAATCATGAAATTCATCTGAAAAAATAAGAATCCCAGAATAGTTAAAGCAATTATAAGCAGGAAGAGCAAAGCAGGTGGTATTACTATACCAGACCTTAAACTATACTACAGAGCAATAGTAACAAAAACAGCATGGTACTGGTATTAAAACAGGCCAGTAGACCAATGGTACAGAATAGAAGACACACAGATTAACTCACAAAATTACAATTATCTTACATTAGACAAAGGTGCCAAGAACATGCATTGGAGAAAAGATAGCCTCTTCAACAAACGGTGCTGCGAAAACTAGAAATCCATTTTCAAAAAAATGAAATTAAAACTCTATCTGTCACCATGCACAAAACTCAACTCAAATTGGAGCAAGGACCTAGGATTTAAACCAGAGACTCTGCATCTACTAGATGAAAAGTAGGCTATAATCTTCATCACATGGGGCTAGGCCGCCCCAACTTTCTTAATAAGATGCCTATAGCACAAGAATTAAAAAGAAGAATCAACAAATGGGATGGATTCAAACTAAAAAGTTTCTTCTCAGAAAAAAAATCTGAGGTTTACAGAGAGCCTACATCCTGGGAGTAGATTTTTACCCCTCACACATCAGATAGAGAACTAATATCTAGTATATAAAGAACTAAAAATGCTAAGCACCAAACCCCCCAATAATCCAATCCACAAATTGGCCAAGGACCTGAACAGGCACTTTTCAGAAAATGATGTAGAATCAATCAACAAATATTTTTTTAAAAAGTTCATCATCTCTTGCAATTAGAGAAATGCAAATCAAAACCACTCTAAGATATCATCTCACTCCAGTCAGAATGGCAGCTATCATAAAGACAAACAACAAACGTTGGCAAGGAAGTGGGGGAACAGGCACACTCATACACTGCTGGTGGGACTGCAAATTGGTGCAAACAACATGGAAAACTGTATAGAGATTCCTTGGAAATCTGGGAATGAAAACACCATTTGACTCAGCTATTCCTCTTCTCGGAATATTCTCAAAGGACTTGAAAACAGCATACTACAGGGTCACAGCCATGTCAATGTTTATGGCAGCACAATGCAGAATAGCAAACTGTGGAGCCAACCCAGATGCCCTTCAGTGGATGAATGGATAAAAATATGGGGCATATATACAGAATGAAATTTTACTCAGTAATAATAAAATCATGGCAATTGCATGTAAATGGATTGTATTGAGAAGTGAAGTTAGGCAATCCCAAAACATAAATGTTGAATGGTTTCTCTGACATAAGGAGGCTGACTATAATGGGATAGGGAGGGGGTGCATGGGAGGAATAGATGAATTCTACATAGGGCAGAGGGGTTGGAGGGGAGGGGAAGAGGCAGGGGATTAGCAGTGATTGTGGAATGTGATGACACCATTATCCAAAGTACATGTATGAAGACCCAAATTGGTGCCAACATACCTTATATACAACCAGAGATATGAAAAAATGTGATATATATGTGTATTAAGAGTTGTATTGCAGAAAGAAATGGGTACATATATAATGGCATAAATCAGCATGAATATACTTTCTATACAGAGATACGAAAAATTATGCTCTATGTGTGTAATAAGAATTGTAATGGGGGCAAGCAGAAAAAATCAAAGTGATAGAGTGCCAGGGATCCCAGCAGCCTGCAGCAGGGCCCCGGAGATCCAGGCCAACTGATTCGCGTGGCCTGCCCTGCGGCTACAGAAGGCGTGGCGCCTCAGTGAAGCCATTAATTGGCAAGCAGGGAGGTTAGGGTAGGCCATTAGGTGGAATCCCACCAGCCAAACCCACACGGACCCTTGGGCCGAGCACGGGATCTCAGAAGGGGAAGGAAGCGGTACAGTCCCATCCCCCACAGCGGACACTCCACCGAGGCAGTCAGCGGCCACCATCCGGGAAAGCTGAAGGATACACCGCCACTCTCCTTCAGAGTGCAACATCAAAACAGCGGACACTCCATCCAGGCAGTCAGCGGCCACCATCCCGGAAAGCTGAAGAATACACCACCACTCTCCAACAGCTTGCAACATCAAAACAGCCAGCAGCAGGACCCCGGAGATCCAGGCCAACTGATTCGCGCGGCCTGCCCCGCAGCTACAGAAGGCGTGGCGCCTCAGAGAAGCCATTAATTAGCAAGCAGGGAGGTTAGGGACTGCCATTAGGTGGAATCCCCCCAGCCAAGCCCACCGCCCACGCCCGGAACAGGCCCAGCGACCTGCCAGCATTGTAGTCACGACACCCCAATTGGAATAGGGACAGAGCAGAGCCGCCTTCCACTCCCGGAACAGGCCCAGAGAGCCGCCAGCGTGGTAGACACGTCACCCCAATTGGAGTAGGGGCACAGCCACCACCCGCACCTGCAAGGGAGACTTTTCAAGTATACAAGAGCAACATAAATAAATAGGGGGTAAATTTCAAAACACAACAGTTGCACCAAGCAGAAAGAAATGCGAGCAGTATGAAAAGACAAGGAAAGAAAGGACCACAAGCAATGCAGGTCAACTCAACTTTAGAAGAGGTAATAGCTGCAACAGATGGAATATCAGATAAAGAGTTCAGGATATATATGCTTCAGATGATCTGGAGTCTCAAGGAAGACATGAGACAGCAAAATCAGACAATGAAAGATCACATTGACAAACAAATCCAGGAAGTAAAAGATCAATTTCACAGGGAGATAGAGGTAATAAAAAACAAACAAATTGAAATTCTAGAAATGCAGGAAACAATAAACCAACTTTAAAACTCAATTGAGAATACTACCAGCAGAGTAGATCACTTAGAAGAGAGAACATCAGACAATGAAGACAAAGTATTTCAACTGGAAAAGAACATAGACAGCTCAGCAAGTCTGCTAAGAAACCATGAGCAGAACATCCAAGAATTATGGGACAATATCAAAAGACCAAATTTAAGAGTCATTGGGATACAGGAAGGCACAGAGCTCCATTCCAAAGGAATAAACAGTCTATTCAGTGAAATAATACGAGAAAACTTCCCAGAATTGAAGATTGAGACAGAATCCCAAATCCTAGAAGCCTACAGGACGCCGAATGTGCAAAATCATAAGAGATCCACACCTAGACACATTATAATGAAGATGTCCAACATACAGAATAAGGAGAGAATTTTAAAAGCTGCAAGAGAAAGAAAGCAGATTACATTTAGGGGTAAACCAATCAGGATAACAGCTGATCTCTCAACACAGACTCTGAAAGCTAGAAGATCCTGGAATAACATATTTGAAACACTGAAAGACAATGGGCTCCAACCAAGAATCGTGTATCTGGCGAAATTAAGCTTCAGGTTAGAAGATGAAATTAAAACCTTCCACAATAAACAAAAGTTAAAAGAATTCGCAGCTAGAAAACCATCTCTTCAAAAAATCCTTGGCAAAACATTACAGGAAGAGGAAACGGAAAATAACATTGAAAACCAACAATGGGAGGTAGGACAGTAAAGGGGGGAAAGTAGTCAAAGAGGATAACAAATCAGGTTTAGTAACATCAATAAACAAATATGGATAGAAGAACAAACCATATCTCAATAATAACCCTAAATGTTAATGGCTTAAACTCACCAATTAAGAGACACAGGCTAGTAGAATGGATCAAAAAACAAGACCCAACAATATGCTGTCTACAGGAGACGCATTTGATAGGAAAAGATATACATAGACTGAAGGTGAAAGGTTGGGAAAAATCATATCACTCATATGGACCGCGGAAACAAGCAGGAGTGTCCATACTCATATCTAATAAAATAGATTTCAAGCCAAAGCTAATCAAAAGGGATATAGAAGGACACTTCATACTGCTCAAGGGAACCATACACCAACAAGACATAACAATCATAAATATATATGCCCCAAATAATGGTGCAGCTGTGTTCATCAAGCAAACTCTTCTCAAGTTCAAGAGTCTAATAGACCAACATACAATAATCATGGGAGACTTCAACACACCTCTCTCACCACTGGACAGATCTTCCAAACAAAAGTTAAATAAGGAAACTATAGAACTCAATAACACAATTAACAACCTAGACTTAATTGACATATATAGACTATACCACCCAACATCAAGTAGCTACACTTTTTTCTCAGCAGCACATGGAACCTTCTCAAAAATAGACCATATACTATGTCACAGGGCAACTCTTAGACAATACAAAGGGGTAGAGATAATACCATGCATCTTATCTGATCATAATGGAATGAAACTGAAAATCAATGATAAAAGAAGAAAGGAAAAAGCAAGCATCACCTGGAGAATGAACAATAGGTTGCTGAGTGATCAATGGGTTTTTGAAGACATCAAGGAGGAAATTAAAAAATTCCTAGAGTTAAATGAAAACACAGACACAACATATCGGAATCTATGGGACACATTGAAAGCAGTTCTAAGAGGAAAATTCATTGCTTGGAGTTCATTCCTCAAAAATGAAAAAACCAACAAATAAATGATCTCATACTTCATCTCAAAATCCTAGAAAAAGAAGAGCAAAACAACAGCAAAAGAAGTAGAAGGCAAGAAATAATTAAAATCAGAGCTGAAATTAATGAAATTGAAACAAAAGAAACAATTGAAAAAATTGACAAAACTAAAAGCTGGTTCTTTGAAAAAATAAATAAAATTGACAGACCATTAGCCATGCTAACGAAGAGAAGAAGAGAGAGAACCCAAATTACTAGTATACGGGATGAAAAAGGCAATATCACAACAGACACTTCAGAAATACAGAAGATAATCAGAAATTACTTTGAATCCTTATACTCCAATAAAATAGAAGATAGTGAAGGCATAGATAAATTCCTTGAGTCCTATGATCTGCCCAGATTGAGCCAGGAGGATATAGACAATCTAAACAGACCAATAACAATAGAGGAAATAGAAGAAACCATCAAAAGACTACCAACTAAGAAAAGCCCAGGACGGGATGGGTATACAGCAGAGTTTTACAAAACCTTTAAAGAGGAACTAACACCAATACTTTTCAAGCTATTTCAGGAAATAGAAAAAGAGGGAGAACTTCCAAATTCATTCTACGAGGCCAACATCACCCTGATTCCGAAACCAGACAAAGACACATCAAAGAAGGAAAACTACAGACCAATATCTCTAATGAACCTTGACGCAAAAATCCTCAATAAAATTCTGGCGAATCGGATTCAAATACATATCAAAAAAATTATACATCATGATCAAGTAGGATTCATCCCTGGGATGCAAGGCTGGTTTAATATACGGAAATCAATAAATGTTATTCACCACATCAATAGACTTAAAAATAAGAACCATATGATCATCTCAATAGATGCAGAAAAAGCATTCGACAAAGTACAGCATCCCTTTATGTTCAAAACGCTAGAAAAATTAGGGATAACAGGATCATACCTCAACATTGTAAAAGCAATCTATGATAAGCCACAGGCCAGCATCATTCTGAATGGAGAAAAATTGAAGGCATTCCCACTAAGATCGGGTACAAGACAGGGATGCCCTCTCTCACCACTTCTGTTCAACATAGTCCTCGAAACACTGGCCAGAGCAATTAGACAGTCAAAAGAAATTAAAGGCATAAAAATAGGAAAAGAAGAACTTAAATTATCACTATTTGCAGATGATATGATTCTATACCTAGCAGACCCAAAAGGGTCTACAAAGAAGCTATTAGAGCTAATAAATGAATTCAGCAAAGTGGCAGGATATAAGATCAACACGCATAAATCAAAGGCATTCCTGTATATCAGCGACAAATCCTCTGAAACGGAAATGAGGACAACTACTCCATTCACAATATCCCCCCAAAAAATAAAATACTTGGGAATCAACCTAACAAAAGAGGTGAAAGATTTATACAATGAAAATTACAGAACCCTAAAGAAAGACATAGAAGAAGACCTTAGAAGATGGAAAAACATACCCTGCTCATGGATAGGCAGAACTAACATCATCAAAATGGCGATATTACCAAAAGTTCTCTATAAGTTCAATGCAATGCCAATCAAAATCCCAACAGCATATCTTGTAGAAATAGATAAAAGAATCATGAAATTCATATGGAATAATAAAAGACCAAGAATAGCAAAAACAATACTAAGCAGGAAGTGTGAATCAGGCGGTATAGCGATACCAGACTTCAAACTATACTACAGAGCAATAGTAACAAAAACAGCATGGTACTGGTACCAAAACAGGCTGGTGGACCAATGGTACAGAATAGAGGACACAGTAACCAATCCACAAAACTACAACTATCTTATATTTGATAAAGGGGCTAAAAGCATGCAATGGAGGAAGGATAGCATCTTCAACAAATGGTGCTGGGAAAACTGGAAATCCATTTGCACCAAAATGAATCTGAATCCCTATCTCTCGCCGTGCACAAAAGTTAACTCAAAATGGATCAAGGAGCTTGATATTAAATCAGAGACACGGCATCTGATAGAAGAAAAAGTTGGTTATGATCTACACGCTGTGGGATCGGGCTCCAAATTCCTCAATAGGACACCCATAGCGCTAGAGTTAACAAATAGAATCAACAAATGGGACTTACTCAAACTAAAAAGTTTTTTCTCAGCAAAAGAAATAATAAGAGAGATAAATAGGGAGCCTACATCCTGGGAACAAATCTTTACTCCACACACTTCAGATAGAGCCCTAATAACCAGAATATACAAAGAACTCAAAAAATTAGACAATAAGATAACAAATAACCCAATCAATAAATGGGCCAAGGACCTGAACAGACACTTCTCAGAGGAGGACATACAATCAATCAACAAGTACATGAAAAAATGCTCACCATCGCTAGCAGTCAGAGAAATGGAAATCAAAACTACCCTAAGATACCATCTCACTCCAGTAAGACTGGCAGCCATTAGGAAGTCAAACAACAATAAGTGCTGGAGAGGATGCGGGGAAAAGGGCACTCTTGTTCATTGCTGGTGGGACTGCAAATTGGTGCAGCCAATTTGGAAAGCAGTATGGAGATTTCTTGGAAAGCTGGGAATGGAACCACCATTTGACCCAGCTATTCCCCTTCTCGGTCTATTCCCTAAAGCCCTAACAAGAGCATGCTACAGGGACACTGCTACATCGATGTTCATAGCAGCTCAATTCACGATAGCAAGACTGTGGAACCAGCCTAGATGCCCTTCAATTGATGAATGGATAAAAAAAATGTGGCAGTTATACACTATGGAGTATTACTCTGCATTAAAAAATGACAAAATCATAGAATTTGGAGGGAAATGGATGGCATTAGAGCAGATTATGCTAAGTGAAGCTAGTCAATCTTTAAAAAACAAATACCAAATGACTCCTTTGATATAAGGGGTGTAAACAAGGACAGGGTAGGGACAAAGAGCTTGAGAAGAATATTTACAGTAAACAGGGATGAGAGGTGGGAGGGAAAGGGAGTGAGAAGGGAAATTGCATGGAAATGGAAGGCGATTCTCAGGGTTATACAAAATGTCATATAAGAGGAAAGGAGGGGTAAGTCAAGAGAATACAAATGGAAGAAATGATTTACAGTAGAAGGGGTAGAGAGAGAAAAGGGGAGGGGAGGGGAGGGGAGGGGAGGGGGGATAGTAGACAATAGGACAGACAGCAGAATACATCAGACACTAGAAAGGCAATATGTCAATCAATGGAAGGGAAACTGATGTGATACAGCAATTTGTATACGGGGTAAAAGCGGGAGTTCATAATCCACTTGAATCAAACCGTGTAATATGATGTATTAAGAACTATGTAATGTTATGAACGACCAATAAAAAAAAGAAAAAAAAATATAAATGTATATATCCCCATGACCTGGTATTTTCAACTAACCTAAAAACTGGTGTCTATAACTCTGCTATAGTCCCAGTAGGGACTTTTTATCCCGACACAAACCACACAGTAGATGCACAATATTTACTTCAAAAACGAATGGAAGACTGGAATAAGATGTACAAATTGGGAATGTATTTTTTAAGGGAAATCTCTACATCAATCTACTCTTTTCCCAAAAGAAGAAAGAAACTCCACTCTATACAATTCTTTAATTATTTCAATGATGGACAAGAGTCTACACACAGAGAATTGTAGGAGTTAGTTGAAGAAGCAATAAAGGACTCTTGAAAACATTTTTTAAAATTCAAACTCTGGCATAATTGAATTCAGGGAGTTTTTGAATGAAAAGTGTATTTCAGCGACAGTCCATTCCTACCACTTTTTTTTCCCTGATGCTATGACATTTGGAAATGAAAGATCTACTGGGAAAATAATAAAAATAGCTTTCCAAAAAAAAAAAAGAATTGTAATGCATTCCACTGTTGTCATGTATTTAAAAAAATAAATTTTTTTAAAAAAATGTATTGAAACCCATTGGGGACCCTATAAGCCTACATGGCTATATATCTTAAAAACACAGAGTTGGAAGGGAAGATGCATGTACAACATGAGAAACTAAGAAAGAATGTGCCCCAAACAAAGATGCTACATTATTAGAATCCATGGTCAGAATAGCAGGATAAATGGGAGAAAGTACATAATTTTCTGTGAATTAAAGGATGATATGAGAGCAAATACAGGCAGCAAACGATTATTTTGATAAAGAGCTACATACGCAAATACAGAAAGCAAAAGATTCCTTCAATAAGGAGATAGAGATTCTGAAAAAAAAAAACAGAGATCATTAAAATGAAGGAAACAGTAAACCAAATTAAGAACTCAATAGGAAGCATCTCCAACAGAATAGATCCCTTGGAAGACAGAACCTCTGACATTGAAGGCAAAATATATAATCTTGAAAAAATAAAGTTGACCCCAGTGAAGATGGTAAGAAACCATGAGCAGAAGATTCAAGAATTGTGAGATAATATGAAAAGACCAAATTTAACAACTATTGGGATAGATGAAGGCATAGTGGTCTAAACTACAGTAATGGACAATCTACTCAATGAAATAATACCAGAAAAATTTCCAAACATGTAGAGTGAATTGGGAAATTAAATACAAGGATTGTATAGGACACCAAATGAACAAGAACACTACAGGTCTACACCAACGCAAATCATAATGAAAACAGCATACAGGAGAAGCAGAGCACTGCAAAAGCCACAAGAGAAAGGAATCAAATTACATATGGGAAAAAACCAATCAGGATCTCTGATTTCTGAGACCCTAAAATCTACAAGATCCTGCAAGAATATAAACCAAGCTCTGAAAGAAATGGATTCCAACTAAGAAGCATACCCAGGAAAATTAAATTTTGATTAGCAATTAGATTTACATTCAGATGTTAATTTATGACAAAATAAAAACCTTCCATCATACACAAAATTAAAAGAATTTACAACCAGAAACCTGCACTACAGATCACCCTTGGCAAAATATTCCATGAGGAGGAAATAAACAACAATAAAAAATCAGAAAAGGGTATTATCACTCTAAAGGAAAAACCTATCAAAGAGAAACTGACTTAAATACCAAAAATAAACAAAAATAACTGGGAATACAAATCTTGTCTCAATAATAACCCTGAAAGTTTAGTTCCATCTCAACAATCAAAAGACAGGCAGATTGGATAAAAAAAAAGACCAACAATATGCTGCCTCTAAGAGACTAATCTCATAGGAAAAGACACCTACAGACTGAAGGTGACAGGTTAAAAATAAAATGTATCGCTCAGGCTGGGGCTGCGGCTCAGTGGTAGAGCACTCGCCTAACACATGTGAGGCCCTGTATTTGATCCTCAACACCACATAAAACTAAATAATAAAGGTATTGTGTTCATAAAAAAAATAAATATTAAAACACATACCACTCACATGGACTGTAGAGGCAAGCAGGGGTTTCCATTCTTATATCAAATAATGTGGACTTCAAGAGAAAGTTAATCAAAAGGGATAAAGAAGGACACTACATACTGCTTAAGGGAACCACACACCAACAAGAGGGAACAATTATAAATATACACACCCAAAAAACAATGGAGCATCTATGTTCAAACAGACTCTTCTCAAGTTTAAGGGCCAAGTAGACCACAAGACAATAATTCTGGGTGACTTTAACACACATCTTTTACCACTGGATTGATCTTCCAAACAATATCCAGACAGAAACTATAGAACTCAATAATACAATCAATAACTTAGATTTAACTGACATACATAGACTATTTCATCCTTCAACAGGCAAAGACACTTTCTTCTCAGCAGCAAATGGATCCTTCTCCAAAATAGACCATATGTCATGCCAAAAAGGAACTCTAAGCAATACAGAAAAGTAAAGATATTACCCTGCATTCTATCAGATCATATGTTATGAAATTAGAAATCAATGATTAAAACAGAAGCTACTCCAACACCTGGAGACTAAATAATATGCTAGTGAATGAACAATGGGTTTGCAGAAAACATCAAAGAGGAGATTTAAAAATTCTTAGAGGTGAATGAGGACACGGATACAACATATCAAAATCTCTGGGACACTATGAAGGCATTACTAAGAGGAAAGTTCATTGCATGGAGTTCATTCCTTAAAAAAAGAAAAAGTCAAATAAATGACCTAAAATGACATCTCAAAGCCCTAGGAAAAACAATTAATCAACATCAAAAGCAGTAAAGGACAGAAAATAATTAAAATCAGAGCTGAGATCAATGAAATTGGAACAAAAGAAGCAAATAAAAATTGACAAAGTGACTGGTAATGGTACCACCATTTGACCCAGCTATCCCACTCCCTGTTCTATACCTAAAGGATTTAAAAACAGCATACTACAGGGACACAGTCACAATGTTTTTAGCAGCACAATTCACAAGAGTTAAACTGTGGAGCCAACATAGATGCCCTTCAGTGGATGAATGGATAAAGAAAACGTGGCATTTGTACACAATGGAATATTACTCAGAAGTAAAAGAAAATAAAATCATGGCATTTGCAGGTAAATGGATGGCATTGGGGAAGATAATGCTAAGTTAGCCAAACCCAAATAACAAATGCTGAATGTTTTCTCTGATATAAGGAGGCTGAATCATAGTGGGGTAGGGAGGGGGAGCATGGGAGGAATAGATGAATTCTATTTTGGGCAGAGTGGTGGGAGGAATAGGGAGGGGAAAGGGATTAGTAAGGATGGTGGAATATAATAAACATCATTATCCAAAGTACACATATGAACACACAAATTGATGTCAACCTACTTTATATACTGAGATATGAAAAATTGTGCTGTATGTGTGTAATAAGAATTGTAATATATTCCGCTGCCATATATTTTAAATTTTTAAAAAAATTTTCAAAATAAAAAGTTGGCTCTTTGAAAAACAAATACATTTGATAAAACTTTATCCATGCTACTGTAGAGAAGGAGAGAAATACTCCAATTACTAAAATCCATGATGAAAAAGGAAATATCACCATGAACATTAGAGAAATACAGAAGATAATTAGAAATTATTTTGAAAATTTGTACTGCAATAAAACAGAAAATATTGAAGTCATCAACAAACGTCTAGAATCATGTTACTTACCCAAACTAAGTTAAAGAGATCATTTTCAAGCAATGAAATGGAAGACACTATCAAAAGCCTACCAACCAAAAAAAAAAAAAACCCAGTTTGTATACAAGACCTTCAAAGAAGAACTAACACCAACACTCCTCAAATTATTCCATGAAATATAAAAAGAGGGAGCACTTCCAAACTCACTCTATAAGGACAATATCTCCTTCATTCTAAAATCAGACAAACACAGAAAAGAAAGTGTACTTCAGACCAATACCTCTAAAAAGCAGAAGCAAAAATTCTGAATAAAATTCTGGCAAATAAAATACAAAAACATATCAAAAAGATGGTTCATCATGATGAAGTGGGATTCATCCCAGGGATGCAAAGTTGGTTCAACTTACATTATATCAATAAATGTAATTCATCACATCAGTAGATTTAAAGATAAGAACCTTATGATCATCTCAACAAATGCAGAAAAAGCATTTGACAAAATACAGCACCCCTTCATGTTCAAAACACTAGAAAAACAAGGGATAACATTTTAAAGGCTATCTATGCCATGCCTCAGGCCAACATCATTCTAAATGGAGAAAAACTGAAGACATTCACTCTAACATCGGAAACAAGGCAGGGATGCCCTCTCTCACCCCTTCTATTCAATATAGTTCTTGAAACACTGGCCAGAGCAATTAGACAGATGAAAGAAATTAAAGAATAAGTATAGGAAAAGATGAACCTAACCTAGCACTATTTGCTGATGATATGATTCTGTACCTAGAAGACTCAAAAAAACTCCACTAGAAAACTTCTACAACTAGAATTCAGCAAAGTAGCAGGATATAAAATCAACACCCGTAAATCAAAGGCATTTCTGTATATCAGTGACAAATCCTCTGAGAGAGAATTGAGAAAAACTACCCCATTCACAATATCCTCAATAAAAAAGATACTTGGGAAAAAACAAGATGTGAAGGATCTATACAATGAAAACTATGAAACACTAAAGAGAAATCAAAGACCTTAGAAGATGGAAAGATTTAACTTGATCTTGAATAGGCAGAATCAATATTATCAAAATGGCCCTACTACCAAAAGCACTCTACAGATTTAATGCAATTCTGATCAAAATCCCAATGGCATTCCTCATAGAAATAGAAAAGCAATCATGAAATTTATCTGGAAAAATAAGAGACCCAGAATAGCTAAAGCCATCCTTAGCAGGAAAAGGGAGGCAGGTGGCATTGCTATACCAGACCTTAAACTATACTACAGAGCCACAGTAACAAAAACAGCATGGTTCTGGCATCAAAACAGGCTGGTAGACCAACAGCCCAGAATAGAGGACACACAGACCAACCCACAAAACCACAATTATCTTATATTAGACAAAGGTGCTAAAAATATGCACTGGAAAAAAGAGAGCAACTTCAACAAATGATGCTGGGAAAACTGAAAATCCATATGCAGCAAAATAAAATTGAATTCCTCTCTCTCACCATGCACAAAAGTTAACTCAAAATGGATCAACTATCTAGAAATTAAACCAGAGACTCTCCAAATGGAAGATAAAGTAGGCCTTATCTCCATCATGTGGGATTAGGCTACAGCTTCCTTAATAACACTCCTATCGCACAGGAATTAAAACCAAGAATCAACACATGGGATGGATTGAAACTAAAGATTTTGTATCAAAAAAAAACCCCAATAGAATAGAAAGCCTACTTTCTGGGAGCAATTTTTTACCCCTCATAATCAGATAGAGCACTAACATCTAGGGTGTATAAATAACTCAAACGTCTTAACACCCAAAAAATAATCCAATCAATAAATGCGCCAAGAATCTGAAAAAACACTTCTGAGAAAAGGATATACAATTAATCAACAATTATATAAAAAAAGTTCATCATCTCTAGCAATCAGAGAAATTCAAATTAAAACCACTCTAAGATACCATCTCACTCCATTCAGAAGGGCAGCTATTATGAAGACAAACAACAATAAGTGTTGGTGAGGATGTGGGGGAAAGGTACACTCATCCACTGCTGTTGGGACTGCAAATTGGTGCAGCCAATTTGGAAATCATTATGGAGATTCCTTGGAAATATGGGAATGGAACTACCATTTGACCCAACTATTTCTCTTCTCGGACTATACCAAGAAACAAAAAGAGCACACTACAGGGACACAGCCAGGTCAATGTTTATAGCAGCACAATTCACAATAGCTAAACTATGTAGTCAACCTAGATGCCCTTCAGTGAATGACTGGATAAAATAAAATGTGGCTTATATACACAATGGAGTATTACTCATCATTAAAAAAGAACAAAAATCATGGCACTTGCATGTAAATGGATGGAGTTGGAGAAGATAATGCTAAGTGAAGTCAGCCAATCCCCCCCCAAAAATGCCAAACGTTTCTCTGATATAAGGAGGCTGAATCATAGTGGGTTAGGGAGGGGGAGCATGGGAGGAATAGATGAATTCTAAATAGGGCAGAGGGGTGGAAGGGAAAGGGAAGGCACAGGGGATTAGCAAGGATGATGGAATGTGAAGGACATCTTTCTACAAAGTTCATGAAAATTTGAAATATGAAAAATTGTGCTCTATGTGAAATAAGGATTGTAATGCATTCCACTGTTGCGGTGTATTTAAAAAATAATAAAAACCATAAAAAATCATGATCTAAAAAACATCTAGAAAAAAGAAAGAAAGAGGAAAAAGAAAGAAAGAAACTAACTGAGACAGGATGCATTTGGTGCTACATACCTGATATATCCAGTGGTCTGGAGGCTGAGGCAGGGGGATCAGAATTGTGAAGCTTACTTTAGCAACTGAGTGAAACCCTGCCTAAATTTAAAAATAAATAGGCAGTAGTAATTTTTAAAAATTAAGAAAAAATTAAATTTTTTAAATAAACATTTTAAAAGGACTGAGGATATTGTTCAGTAATAGGGCACCCTGGTTCCAATCCCCAGTTTCACAAAAGGAAAAAAATAATGAAAAAAAGTCTTTTTCAAAGTTACAGAAAAAATATTTTTAAATTTATACATTATATATATGAAAACAAATATTCTATTTCTCAAATGACTCCATTAAAGAGAACAAGGAGAAGTGACAGATGAAAGAAACAAAATTGCCTCACCTTTAACCAAACTCTTCTAAGAAAGGAGAACAGAGACTGCGAGAGAAACGCAGGCAAGAGCCGTGAACAGCCCCTTCAAGTAGCAGGTATCTAAATGTCCCTTCATCACAAAGCAATCAACGTCTTAAGAAAGGAGGGACTATACCATAAAGTCACAATGAACAAAAATTGAGACAGTGTTGAAGAATATGTGGGGTTATCATGAAGGTCCACAGAAACAGATGTGGACCCTACAGCACCTGTCCATATGGGGACACAGCACGCTCCTCCAGAGCCGAGATCCAGGGCCTGGTGACAGAGAATGTCCATTTGGTAATAGATAAATAATAAAATATGGAAAATAACCATTTCTGGCAATCAGCCACATTTTGTTTGCCATATTGCATACAGTTTGACAAATACTAGAACACATTGTCAGTTTTATATAGCTGTCACATAAATGTCACATTTCACATATAAGCATACTTAAATAGTACATCTGCAGAATTTGAAAAAATACAAATACAGATCAGCACATAACAGACACATAACACACACCCTGGGTATAGATGATAGGACTCCTCATTATAAAGAGGACTGCTTCCCTCAGGTTCATCTATGACAACACCCCATCAAAATTTCACCATGGTTACTTTTCATTGAAGACGGGACCAAAGCAAACAGTTTGAAAATTCTCCTGGAATGTTGAATTGATATGAAATTAGCCAAGAATTCTGAACTCTAAGAGCAAAAGCAGGAGCTATCATTACCAGGCACTAATGCATGTTATAAAATTATCATATTGCAGTGATTTGAGGTCCAAGAAAATCACAATGCAGAAATTTCATAGATGACTCCATATGTATGTAAATGTCATTTTTATTATGAAGTGCATTGAAAAGGCCTAGATAAATGCCACCATCTCCAGCAGAGGATTTGATGTGAATGAACAGGACAACCCAACGTGAAGGGAGGTGTGGGAACTGGAGGCACAGAGCACTGGTAGGGTTTGGGTGCAGGACGTGCATGGTACTGGATTACACTCTAGCATCCCAAAGAAGCACATAAGAGTAGGATTATGTTTCAAAATTATACCAGAATAGGAGGCTCCTGGATTCTCTTCACACATTGATACATCAAATAAACACCTACTTCTGTTTTGAGTCCCTCTTAAATAAAGTTATACATGGACTGATAGACCTATGCATTGGACCACTCAGAAAATCTCTACCATCCAAAGGGCAGGCAAAGTTGGGGGACACGTGGGCATTAGTCCTGCCTTGAGCAATGTGCCACATAATTGGGACAGAATACCCCCATCCAGTGTCACCCAGAGTAGAGGCAGACTGAATTGGGGTCAGAAATGGAGCACATTAGACATGAAATGACTTGTAGCTGGAAACACGATTTGTCTGGTGCTCATAGAAGAAAGAGCTGGATATACACAAGTATCAGGACGAGAGAAAAGGAGTGCTTTTCTATGGCTGTGGAGGGTCATGAGCTTTATCCATGGGACAATGGCAGAAGGGGAGTGAGATCAAGTGTCCCAGTTTATCCCTTGAAGGGATTTGCAGCATGATCTGCAAACTATGGTTGCTAACAGTTGAGCTCCTCCCTAGCCAGTCCCTAAAGTAGACAGGACAAATGCAGTCCACCCAGCAGCCCTGCCTGAGCCCTCTCCCCCCTACCTCAGTAATAACTCCAGGCCTGACCAGTTCTTTCTGGAAGGAGTAAGTCCAGGCACTAAGGGTCCCAACATTTTTCCCCATCTCATGGACTCCATCCTAACCCACCAAGCTTTGGGAGCAATGGCAACTGTGCATGTGCACATCTCCCTGGATCACAAAGAAGGGGCTTCACATTGGTGTCTGAGTATTTCCCTGTGCTACAATCCACACCAGGAGTGCAGCAAAAGGGTCAAAACCCTATTTCTTTCTAGAATAGGCTCACACTACCTTCCTGCAGTTAGCACACGCAGCCTGGGTTCTAACAAATTGCATCAGGAATTCAGTCACCAGCCAAGTAGGAGAGCTACAGCAGCCCGACTCCAGCTGTGGGAAAGGCTCCTATCAAATAGGCGAAGGAACTAGTCCTCCAACGACATGGGTATGGAGAAGGAGACCTGCTCACATGAGGCTAGAATATCAGTTTAGTGCAGCCATTTTACAAAATAGAATGGAGTTCTTTCAAAGCTAACAACCACTCTGGATGCATTTCCAAAGGAACTTGAACCAGTGTGTTCATAAATGGCTGCATGCCCACTGATGTTCAAGTATCCACAGGAGTCAGGACAGGGAACTTCTGAAGTGGCTTCTGGATAAGGAGACTCCTCCCAGCCGCAGGGCCGTCACCTGCTCCCCTGAGAAACTACTTCCCCTAAATGCACCTATTCATACATCAGCAGGTGGCTGATATGTACCAGATGCTCAGGAGACCTCAGATGAGCCAGGTGTGGGATCCCTGTGTCAGGCAGAGCCAAACCAGGACCAGGAAAATACCACAGAGGGCATTAGACCCCTGGGACATGCAGTCCACAGTGGGGACACTCAGCCCAAAGACATTCTGACCAGGGGTCTAGCCTGGGAGAGAAATGGAGAATACACATTCACACACACACACACACACACACACACACACACACACACACACACATGCACACACATATTTTTACTGGAAATGGGGACAGGGGACTTGAATTTGAGGAATTCATTGATACATGTGTACAGGTTTCGTCTGGGAGATGGGGTTCTGCATCTGACATTTTGCTTCCCTTACATTTAGAACATTCAGGGGGATCCAGGCAGGAGGGCACACACCTGTAATCCCAGCTACTCTGGGAGGCTGAGGCACAAGTTCTAGGCCAGACTCAGCCTCTGTCTCAAGATAAATGATAAAAAGTAGGAGGGACCTTGCTCCGTGGTAACGGAGCTCTGCGTTCAATCCACTATGCCCCCCCTGCCCCCCCAAAAGAAAGCAAAACTCAGGGGGAAAAAAACCTGAGAACTCTGCATAGTCCAGCCCCCTTGGGTAGGAAAAGAGCCCATGGAGTGGTGATTCTCAGGGTCAGGACACTCTGAAATCCAGCACAGAAGACTTTCAGGGAGGAGACTTGAGCTGCCAATTTGTCCAGGAGATACCCATGTGTTTAATAATGAGAATAAAAAGTATCCAGCATCTTTAGAAATCCAAGAAATGTAAAATAAACCGTATCAGAGAGAAAATGAAATAGTATCAATGAAGATAGGAAACAAAAGAATTCTAATAAACTTAAGGAGTTTAAGTGCTTCTTAACTATTTGTGGAAACTGTTTTGCCATTAAAGACTCTTGATAATCCCCCACCGGAGTGCACTTACTCAAATCAGTTCATAGGACCAGGATAATACATTACTAGTCATGGTACATTCAGCTTAAAAATAGTATAAAATACCATGGGTCAGTTTTACAGGGCGCCATATGCAGGTGGTATTATGTATAACTCTGATGCACTAATAAACAATCCAGCATGCTTTGCTCTTAATGGAAGCACCCAGTCCTAAAATTCATCCAAACTTAAATATATGTAAACTTAACCAAGAAACTTTTAAATTATAAGAGCAAAAAAAAAAAAAAAGAAGTCTTTACCTAACATATGCATTGGGAAGCTGTACTGTTACAATTGTCATCGAGAAATCACGACATCAACAGAGTCCACCCACGAACCCATGTGGATGTAAAAATCATACACTTAATTGCAATGGAAAAGTCATTATCAATCAAACCCTAACCAGGACAATCTCAACAACTTAGCTAGACCCGTGGTCAGAATAAAAACTAAAAAGTACCAGGCTCATAGCTGAGTGGTCAAGCACCTTCTGTTAACTACCAAAACAAAACAAACAAACAAAAATAAACAAATAAACTCCACAAAACTAGTTCAGGAATAAGCGAGGTCCCTGTTCACCGAAGCTCCCCTCCTGCAGGAAAAAGGGGTTTGAAGATTTGATTATTTTTTTTGGAGGGGGCGGGTACCTGGCATTGAACTCAGGGGCACTCCACCACTGAGCCCCATCCCCAGCCTATTTTGCATTTTATATCGAGGCAGGGTCTCCCTGAGTCTCCAAGTGCCTCCCCAATCTGCAGAGGCTGGCCTTGACCTCGCAGTCCTCCTGCATCAGCCCCCACCCCCAGCCGCTGGGATGACAGGTGTGCGCCATGGCCAGGCTCAGAGATTGGAGTCTTCCAGGGGTCCCACCTGTCAATCACCACAGCCAGGAAGACGCCAGGCAGCCCCTCTCACCTGTCAGATAGGACTCAGCAGGGGCTGAGGATGCCCAGGGGATGGGGAGGCTGTGAGGCGTCTCCGCCACTGTCACGCTCCTCACCCGGCTGGCCAGGGGGACTGAGGGGCGCTGATCCCAATGGGTTCAGGCCTGTGGTCTCAGAGAGCGCCCGGAGTCGGGGTCGACCAGCTCGGGTTCCCCCAACAGCCGGTCCCCCCAGACGGCCTCCATGCCCCGCCTCCCTCCCTAGCCTCTCTGTCCAGGAGCCAGCTGCCACCGCACACTCACCATCCCCTGGTGCCCAGCAGCCAAGCCTGCCCTGGGGAGCTTCTGCCCCTGCATGGCAGGGCCACCCGGGATCCTGGGCAAGAGCGAAGCCTGGAGTCCAACTGCAGGAATCTGAGTGGAACCGCGGACCGCAGAGAAATAAATCCCATTCCAAGCGAGGAGGCCCGCCCCCTGCTGCTGGCTACGCTCACGATTGGTCAGCGCTTAGCACAGGGGCTTCTGATTGGACAGGGAATCAGTCAGTCTCCGCTCTCCCCAGCCTGAGCCCAGCGAGCCTTCTTTTTGAGTGACAGGGGGGTGATCTCTGCTCCAGGCAGAGGAAACAAGAATGGCAGGGTTTGGGTGCAACTTTTCTCTTTTTTCTTTTCCTTTTGAGGTCTCGGCATTGAGTCAGGATTAGGGTGACCAGAATTCTAAGTTCTGTTGGGTTTTGATGTTAGGAAACTGAAGTCATTTCTTGACAGTTTCATCACCTGGGCCTCCTCCTATAATAAGACCACCCAGAGCGTCCTAGGGAGGCTGACTTGTCCTCTGTTCATCTGTGCAAAATTTCCAAGCAGAACTGGCCTTTCCTCCCTTGGGAACTGCCCAGTGATGGAGGCTCACGGGGCCTGACAGGCGCCCTGGAGGAGGCTCCGACCAGGTTGGCAGCATTAGAGCTGATGTTCCTCCAGCTGAGTTGAATCTGCATCTCCAGCCCACGTTGAGGCTGGAGGCAGAGTAAGGAGATCAGCACAGAAGAGACCCGGAGACCCGGTAAACCCCAGCTGCACCCGGGCTCCCCCGCTCTCTGGCCACTGGGGGTTGAATTCAGAGGACTCGAACTCTGAGCCCCTTCCCCAGCCCTAGTTTGAATTTTATTTAGAGACAGGGTCTCACTGAGTTGCTTAGCACCTTGCTTTGGCTGAGGCTGGCTTTGCATTCCCCATCCTCCTGCCTCAGCCTCCCCAGACACTGGAATGACAGGCATGTGACACTTTTTTTCTTCTTTCTTTTTGAGAGAAATACCTGCGGTGACCACAGGATAACAGCCTTGCAGAGATCAAGGCCACCCTGGGTGCTCTCCCTGGTTCCCACCAGTCCCCTGGATCCCAGGCAATGGGATCCTGCCTCCTCCAAAAACCAGAGACCCCCTGCCCAGGTGTGCATCCTTAGTATCAGCTGAATACTCTGAACTTTTCAAGAAAAAAGGGAAAAAAACAGACCCTACCTGCTTGTCTTGATGCAAACAAAGCTCATGTGTTTCCAAAGAGAGCTCTGCCTCTTTTCCCCCCAATTCAGTGGTGCAAAAAGTCACATAATACAGAGAAGACTTCTCCTTAAGAGGGGCTGAAGGATCTGTCTCTGAAATAAAAACAATCTGGGTTTGATTGGGAGTCCAGGAAAGCCAATTCCAGGTTTTCCTAATTTGGTAAATAACTCCATAGACTCCAATGCACCCTGCTCCTCTCTGCCTTAGTTAATCGTGGAGGCCTCCAGATTACCTGCCCCCTGGGACCCCTGCACCTGCAGATGAATGGGGGGGTCCTTTCTACTCCATACAGCGCCCTGAACCTCCACCTTCTCTTCAGGCTCCAACACCTTTGGCAGCATCAAATGGGGGAGCAGTTTAGAAAATTCTGGAATGTACCTAAAGACATTTCCTCATCCGGCTAGGATGCTATCAATTTGGTCCCATGGTCCTTTTCAGTACTTTTTATCTTTTTCTCTTTTATTGGTCCTTCTTAGATATACATGACCATAGAGTACGTTTTGATAAAATTATCCAAACATAAAATATACCTTTTTCTCCTTAGGACCCCATTCGTGTGGGTGGCATGATGGGTGGATTCACTTAGGTATTTTCATATAATTAAATAGAAACATTATGGTCACTTCATGCCACTGTCTTTCCAATTCTTATCTCCTCCCCATTCCTGTTGCTCCCCTTTGTCTCATCTACTGAACTTCTCTTCTTGACCCCCTCCCATCTTCCTTGTGATGTAGATAACACATGTCAGGGAAAACATGTGACCTTTGGTTTTGGGAGATTGCCTTATTTTACTTTAGTATGATAATCTCCAGATCCATTGATTTACTGGCCAATGTTATGAAGTCATCCTTTTTTATTTATTTTTTATTTTTTTATTTTTATTTTTTATTATTAGTTGTTCAAAACATTACAAAGCTTGAAGTCATCCTTTTTTAAAGCTGAGTAATATTCCACCATGTATATATACCACAATTTCTTTTATCTATTCATCTATTGATGGGCATTTAGGCTGGCTCCATAGCTTAGCTAGTGTGAGTTGTGCTATCATAAACATGGATGTGGCTGTGTCTCTGTAGTATGCTGATTTTAAATCCTCTGGATATATATTCTGTGGAGTGGGATAACTGAGTCAAATGGTGGTTCCAGTCCTAGTTTCTTGAGGAATCTGCATCCTGCTTTCCAGAGGGGTTGCACCAATGTGCAGTTTCTCCAACAAGGTGTGAGCATTCCCTGTCCCCCACATCCTCACGAATTTATTGTTACTGGATTCTTGATAATTGCCATTCTGACTGGAGTGAAAGAGAATCTCAGTGCAGTTTTAATTTGCATTTCCCTAATTGCTAGAATACATTGCCTTTTCAGTGTTTATTTTTTAAAATATTTTTTCTATTGGAGTCGGACTCAATACTTTTATTCTAACCATTTCTATTTCTGTGGTGCTGAGGATGGAACCCAGGGTCTTGCACGTGCAAGGCGAGTGCTCGACAGCTGAGCCCCAGCCCCAGTCCCCATCTTCAGTACTTTTTACTTTTGCTTCTCAGTACCAGCAGCCCAGGTATTTGGGGGACCAGTTTTGATGCATTTGTGAAATGGGAACATTTCTCTTGAAGGAAGACTGAGAAGGTCAAGCCACATGCCCAGGATTCCAGGGATGAGCAGTACACAGTTGTCTTGCCCAGGATGAGGAGAAGATTATGTGGCTGAGAAGAAGGAAAGAGCCAGGGACACCTTGGGGCCAGAACCCTTCCTTCCTCCATGAGAGAAATGATTAATTATTATTGCTGTTGGTTTTCTTCACCAAAATGTGAAATTTTCCTAAACTACCAGTTCCACTAAATTTAGGTCCCTGGATGGAGCTCAGATTTGTCTTGAGAGGCAAGGAAAAGTGAATAACCAACCCAGTGGTTCCAATAACCAACAAGCTAGACCTTGGGCTCCTTGGGGGCAAAACACTGGGTTTTACCCAATAATTAACAATCCAACAGCACCCGACACCCAATTAACAGGGGACGGAGAATTGGTTCAGTGGGTGTGGGGGTCTGTGGGTGGCCAGCTGCAGGAGCTTGCCTATGGGTGCATTCTTTGCATCTGGGAGGTTTTTCAACACCAATGAGATAAACAAAGTGGGAGAACACTGGCAAAACCCTCTGCAGTATTCTAGCCAGGAAAATTCATAAGCACTTTAAAAGCATCTAAATGTTTACCCTCAGTCAAATGTGCCTCAATCTGAATGAAACCATTTAAAAAGAGTTGTCAACATGAAAAGTTTCTGAAATCTGCTGGTTTGTGGATCACTGCAAATCCATATGAGTCCATGGCTAAATACATAAGTAAAAATAGAAATCTAATAATGAGCATTTTCTTAAAACTTCTATCCTGAAAACACTGCCCTATTTGCTTTGATAACTAAATGATCATTTAATCATTCCTCTAGCAACACTTGAGGTCCATAAAGAAATGTGGAACACGTCTGGTTGGGACAGAAATGTTGAGATACCAAAATGAAAGTTACTCTGAACCTCAATGGAAAAGATTCATACATCACCAGAATGCAGGAATGCCCACAAAATATTTGAAATTAAAAACAAGGGACTGGGGTTGGGGCTCAGTGACAGAGCACCTGCCTAGCACCTGTGAGGCACTGGGTTCAATGCTCAGCACCACATTAAATAGAAATATATAAAATAAAGGTATACTGTCCAACTAAAAACTATTTTTAAAAATAAAGATCAGATTTATAAAAAAGCAACTCCCTGCAATGCAAAATTCCTCCTAGACCACCTTCCTGTACCCCCCAATACTAGCATGATGTGAGCAAGGTTAGATAAATGGATGAGAAATTACAGAACTCTGCTCTTGCCCCATCTCTAGTCCAGCCCCACTTAAATGTCCCTCTCCAAATAGCAACACCTCAGACCACCTATTTTCTGTCTCTCCCTTTAGGGCTTTCTCACATTTTTTCCATTTCTTTCTTCTTCTGATGCTGGGGATTGAACCTGGGACCTTGTGCATGTAGGGCAAACACACTACCGACTTCACTGAATCCCTGGACCCTCACGTTCTTTCCTGAATGTGTATCTGTTTTGTAAATAGGACTGTCCATGCACCTAACAAATGAAGTTATTTTCTGCCATGAAAACCAAGGAACCTACTTTTTCTTAGCTGATGTCCCTCTTGCCCTGGAATCCCTTCCCATCACATAACCTCTCACAGCCAGAGTCAGACTTGAGCTTTGGAATTGTGTGGGGTTTTTATTCCTTGGGGTCTGATGTCACATATATCACTGGAGGGAGGTAACCAGCAGCTATGCACTTTTTTAATAAGCAAAGGACAAGGTTTGGTAGCACATGTCGTTAAGGCCAGGGATTTGGGAGGCTATTTCAGGAGGATCTCAAGTGGGAGGCCACAGTTGGCCTCATAGCAAGACCCTGCCTCAAAATAAAATATTCAAATTTCTGATGCTGGGTGAGTCTTCATGAACAATGAAGGGTCAGATTTCCTTTTTCCACAGTCTCCCCTTAGGATGCTGTGTGTAGGTGTGTGACTGTTACCTTCCAACAGGACCTAGAGCAGTGGCTGCTGCCCACCTGTATTAATAAAGGGATCAAATGAAGTGAGTAAATAAGTAAAGCAATCAAAGATCTGACACTGTAGCTGGTTGGGATCCCAGAGATATGGAGGTTATGTTGTGTTTCTTGGCTCTTGTGTTCTTGCAAGAATGGATTTTAGATAATACATAAAATGTAATCAAAGTAGAGCCAAGTTTATTGGCCCAGAAATCACCATAAAGAGGATGGGAGGAAATAGTGAGGCTCCTCTAACATCTCTACACCTCACTCTCTCTTTGCTCCTCAAGTTTATGGGAGATGCTGTGGGTGACTCCAGAGGCCTGCCCATGGACCAATTCCTACTCTTAACTGGCAGTAGGATGACATCGTATTTGTAGGTTCCTACTCCACATGATCTTGTCCAGAGACACCAAAGAAAAACCCGAGTGTGTGTGTGTCTGTGTGTGTGTGTGTGTGTAAATTTTACTATAATAAAAATTTTATTATGGCAGCTATTATGAAAACAAACAACAACAAGTGTTGTCAAGGATGTGAGGAAAAAGCACACTCATACACTGCTGGTGGGACTGCAAATTGGTGCAGCCAATATGGAAAGCAGTATGGAGATTCCTTGGAAATCTGAGAATGAAACCACCATTCTACCCAGCTATCCTTTGGAGTCAACCTAGATGCCCTTCAGTGGATGAATGGATAAAAAAATATGCATTATATATACACAATGTAATTTTATTTAGCAATAAAAGAATAAAATCATGTGAGTGTGTGGGAGCTTATGGTCTTGTTCTCTTGGTTTCTGACTTTTAGGGAATAGAGTTTTTCTGAGATTCTCACCAGTATCTTTGCCTTTGTCAAAGGGGTATTGCAACTTACTTCTGTTTCTTGCTGTCTAACTTTTGTGGTTTTCCAATGTGAGGTATGAGGTAGAAGTGGAATTTAAGTGGATATTTTTAATGTAGGAGTTCACTAATTACTATTAGAAGCAACAGATGAGCTCAGAACAGTAATAAAATTTAATATCATCAGTTATTTATGTGCATAAGAAAATAAGTAGCAAACATAAAATTAAAGACAGTTCTAATGACCATAGTATCAAAAGCAAAATACTTGGGACATTTTCAAGAAATGTGAACACTTGAACATATAACATGGCTTGTTTTTAGAAAATATAACATTATCCCTAAGCCACCTTCTTTTTTGTGGTGACCTTAACTCATAGAAAAAAGATAGGAATTAAAACTTCCCCCTGTGATCCTGAGGACAGAACTTAGGTATGGTCTACCAGTGATCTCTATCATCATCCCATTTTTATTTTTCTTTGAGATATGGTCTTGCCAAGTGAGTGAGGCTAGACTCAAAGTTGTGACCCTCAAGGCTCAGCTTCCAGGGCAGCTGGGGTTACATGCATGTGCCATTACAACCCTGGTAGGGATTAGTCTTTTTTATTTTCTTTAGTTGTAGTGGACAGAGTACCTTTATTTATATACTTATTTTTATGTGGTGCTGAGGATTGAACCCAGTGCCTCACATATGCTAGGCAGATGCGCTAACCTTGAGCCCCAACCCCAGGGATTAAATTCTTGACGTTCATATTACAGGTTGGTTCAAGATAATATCTAGGTTTGCAAAAGTGAATAATGTCCCCATTTTGTGAGTAAAAGGTAGAGGCCACAATTAGAGAAAATGTCTATCCATATCCTTGGAAGAGGGAACATGAAATGTGGATTCACCTGCAACTTAGTATTTGAGGATTGCCCAGATCTTAAAAATATAAGCAAAAGAGACATGAGGTCAAGGCTCTGAGGAAGGGGGACTAGGTATTTCAAATTGTGAGGCATCAGACTGAGAAAAACAATGCTAAGGTAGCTGGGTATGGAGAATAGGGTCCCTCACATTTAACTGTTGGATCAGGATCCCAGAAGATATATAAGAAAATAAACCATTCACTGGGTACATTTTCAAAAGATGATCATGGGTAGGACTTGGTCAGAAGTCATCATTATCACACCCCACCCACACGCCCACACACATTACTTCCCTTTTACCTCTTCCCCACTTTAGCAGTCAAGTCAACATCCACTCCTCAAGGTGCACCCTTGCATGAAGAGAAAAGACTGAGCCACAGTACCTTGAGGATCACAATGGGCAGATCTTTTCCTAGCTTATGGCAGAAACTAGCAAAGGAATGGCAGAGTTCAGGAACATCTCTGTCTCCTTTCTCTCACAAACAAATAACTAGAGATTTCAATTATAAATTGATGGATGAAGTGAACTTGGGAGTACTGGGATGAATATTTGGAACACTGAAAATATAAATGTTCACCAGCCTAATGTCTTATTTCTTTTTATATGTATGATTTTTGTTTTTAATGCTGTGGATTGAGCCCAGGGGCACTCAATCTCTCAGCAACCTTCCTGATCTTTTTTATAATTTATTTAGAGACAGGGTTTCACTGAATTGCTTAGTCCTTTCCCAAGTTTCTGAGGCTGGCTTTTTATAGCCTCCAGAGTCACTGGGATTACAGTCATGCACCACCACACCTTGCTAATGTTTTATTTCATTTTTTGCACAAGAGCAGTTTTTCATGTAATATAACCTACTGAATGCTTTCAAAATATTGCACTTTGTGAAATATTCAAAGAGACAGCTTATTAATTTTATATTAACAAACTTAAAGAATATGATTTTTCTTATGCCTTGGCTTCTTTTCACTTGATAAAATCAGGTTAGGACATAGTTTTCTAGTTTCTTTATTCTCTTTTTTTTTCGGGGGGGGGTATACTAGGGATAGGTCCCAGTATCACTAAACCCAAAGCCACTTCCCCAGTCATGTTTAAATTTTTTTTAGAAACAGGGTCTCACTGAGGTGTATAGGTCCCTATTAATTTGCTGAGTCTGTCTTTGAACTCGTGGATTCCCTGCCTCAGCTTCCCAAGCCATTGGGATTGCAGGTAGGTGCCCCCACTCCCAGTTTCTTCATTCTTTTGTAGATGTTGCTTTCTTTTGTTACATAAATTCAAGTTGAATAGCAGTATGTTTAACAATACAGATATAGAGAAAAGCCAGTGATGTAGGTAAGCAATTGAACATATCCACCAGAAAGTAGATTATATATTCACCATGGTGTATTACTCAGCCATCAATACAAACTCCTCTAATGGTCACCAAAAGAGATGGAATTGGATGATGTCATGCTAAGTGATGAAATACACAATAGTGTCACATCTCATATGTTAACTAATATAATATCATGTGCAAGTACAATAATGATTAGTATGGCTGAGGAGTGTGTGGGGGGCATCAAGGGCAGAAGAGGGTGTTTGGATACTATGAATACATGTATATGCATATATATAAACATCACACTGAATTCTATAAGTATGTGCAATTGCTATGTGATGATAAAACCCATCATCTCTCATAATTATCAAATTCTGCACTAAGATCAGAACCCTGCTGTCTTTTGGAATTTCCAGTATATGATGCGATATTATTGATGATGCTCCCTGATAACAACCCGGCTCTCCCTACACATCCATCCTATTTTCTTCCAGGCTCTGAACATAGAGTATACAATGTATTTCTGCATCTGGATTATCTCATTTAGCCTAAAGTCCTCCAGCTTATCTGTGTTATTGGAGAATATTCTTTTGTTTCTGGGGTTTTGACCCAGGGTTGCCTTACCAGTGACAGAGATCCACCATCATTTTCTTTTTCAGTTTTAAGACAGAATGTTACCAAACTACTAAGGCTGGCCTTCATATTTTGGCAACACTGCCATACACATCATCCTTATTTTAAAGTTGAGTAATAAGTGAGGTGTGGAGGCACATTTCTTTTGTCATGCTAGGGACTCGATAGGCTGAGGGAGGAGAATCATATCTTGGAGCCAGCCTCGCATCTTGGTGACACCCTCTGCACCTTAAAAGACCTTGTCTCAAAATAATTGTAAAAACACTGAGAAGGTTATAAATGTATGTTGATACATTTGTGTGTAAACACAGTGATAAATCTCTCTTTCCCTATTATCTGTAATATACCATAGGTTCTTCTTCCTGAGTTACTCTTTGGAAATTTAGGTTGTGGATAGTATTGCAGTTAACTTAGGACGGTAGATATTCCTAAAGATGGATTTTATTTCCTTCAATTGTTGAAGTGGTTAATGTCAGCTGTCCATGTGAGTGGATTGAGATACCCAGAGAATTGGTGTGGACTATCTCTGCAGGTGTCTGTGAGTGTGCTTCCAGAAGGCTGAGTCAGAAATCATGGGGAATACCTGTAATGAACATATATATTGGTGTTCAATAGGTTTGATTTGGAAAAAAAAGCAAGAGAAGCAGTCACTTGCTTATGCTCCAAGCTTCTTGAAGTCCCCTTTGGGGACTTGCAACATTGGCTCTACCAGGGTCTTTTTAAAAATTTTTATTTGTTTTAAGTAGTTATCCATGACAGTAGAATGCATTTATAGACTTTGATATATCATACATAGATGGGATATAATTTCTCATTTTCTGAGTGTACATATTGTAGAATCACATGGGTCATACAGTCACATCCATACATAAAGCAATAATGTCTGTTTCATTCTCTTTCTTATCCCCACATCCCCTGCCTTCCCCTCCTTTCACTTTGCTTTACCTGATGTAAGTTAATGCGATTTTTTTCTTTTGCATTACAATTCTTAATACACATATATACCACAACTTTTGTATCTTATTTTAATGTAACGTGTGTTGACACCCAATTCAAGTCTTCAGAGATGTATTTTGGATGTATGACACATTACACCATCCTTGCTAATTCCCTTCCCCCTCCCTTTTCCTCCCATCCCTGTGCCCTATCTAGAATTCATCTATTTTTTTCTATGCTCCCCCTGCGTACTGGACTATAAGTCAGCCCCCTTATGTCAGGGAAATATTCAGCATTTTTTTTTTGTTTTTAGAGGGGGGGCATTGGCTAACTCCACTTATCATTATCTTCTCCAACTCCATCCATTTACATGCAAATGCCAAGATTTTATTCTTTTAGTGCTGAGTAAAATTCCACTGTTTATATATGCCACATTTTTTTTTTATCCATTCATCCACTGAAGGGCATCTATGTTGGCTCCATAGTTTATCTATTGTGAATTGTGGTGCCATAAACATTGATGTGGCTGTGTCCCTGTAGTATGATGTTTTTAAACCTTTATGCTTAGACTGAGGAGAGGGATAGGTGGGTCAAATGGAGGTTCCATTCCCATATTTCCAAGGAATCTCCATACTACTTTCCAAATTGGCTGCACCAATTTGCAGTCCCACCAGAAGTGTATGAGTGTACCTTTTCCCCACATCCTCGTCAACACTTATTGTTGTTTGTCTTCATAATAGCTGCCATTTTGACTGGAGTTAGGTGATATCTAAGAGTAGATTGATTTGCATTTCTCTGATCCCTAGAGATGATGAGCATCTTTTCATATATTTATTGATTGTATAACCTCTCTTGAGAAGTATCTGTTCAGGTCCTTAGCCCACTTGTTGATCAGTTTATTTGTTTTTTCATCTACCAGGATCATATAAGTCCTTTATCGTGGACCGCAGTTGCTTCATTTGCTTCCTCATATTGTGAAGCTGATAACGCCAAGGTTGCAGGTTCGATCCCTGTAAGGGCCACCAAATGCCGCAGTCTGGCTGGGCACAATTCAGGAACCACTTGTCAAAGAAATGAACTTTGTTTTTAGAACCACACACGCCAAACAAAACAGCTCCTCAGGAAAAACCCTCAGAGCCCAACTGCCACCACCAGCTTCCCACAAGCCTCTCCACCTCCCGCAATCCTCCTGCTCTTGAGGCCGATTGGCTGGGTCGCATGGGTGGAGCCAAAGAAGTCCCCCAATGAGCAGCTCTGAGGTCTGAAAGGGCAGGGAAACAGCCCAAAGAGCATCTCCAATGAGCATCACCACAGAGGAGCCAATCAGCTAGATGTTGCTGGGGCCGCTGTGAGCCAATCATCAGCCTGCAGTTGGAAGTGTGCTGGCAGCTGGAAGTATGCAGGGGCCCTTTCAGCTGTGGCTCTCAACATCTTGGACTGAGCTGTTACCAGTTTCCCAGTATTGCCATCCTGTAGGCAAACATTTGGTGACTATTACTCCCATGATTATGTGAGTAAATATAATAAGCTCCCTTCTGTATACACATGTACATTTTTTGTGTATTCTATTTTTCTGAAGAATCCTAAAAATACAGGCATATTCTCAATGTCTTGGTCATATTGCATCTCTAGTTCTAATTTTTTGAAAAAAACCCTTATAGTTTGTTTAATGTCTATTCAAATTTATATTCCTGACAAGGATGTCCAAGTGTTTCCTTTTCTGCATATCCTCTGCAGTATGTGTTACCTACCAACATTTTGAGGATTGAGCCTACAAGTGTGTGGTTATATCTCATTGTGATATAACCTGAAAGCATAAAAATTACTGAAGAAAATGAGAAAATTTTTTTCCATTTGTGTCGGCAATGGTTCTAGATAGAATATGCAGAGACTGTGCAAGGGAAAACAGCTGAGACTATATAAAGATAAAAATGCTTCTATACAGCAAAGGAATCAATCAATGAAATGTAAAAGTAGACTGGGTTAAAGAAAACCGATTGTAGCCCCATGTCTGAAAAACCTCAACATCCAAAATATAAGAAACTTACACAACTCACCAAAATTTAATATAAACCTCTCATAACCTAATTTATTTATTTTTGTATTAATACATTTATATATATATATATATATATATATATATATATATATCAATTGAAATGAGAATACAGGCTTACTTCTCAATGAGTTTTCTGAGCTTCTTTCACTGATTGTTCTGACACCCTTCAGCAACATCTGTCAACTTTTGAATGAATCAATTTGTTGTTTTATATGATCATTAGCAGAGCTTCTCCCCCTACTTTATCCACCCACATTTCTGTGTTTAGAAATTTTGTAATGAATGCTAAACAATATTTTTTTATTGGTTGTTCACAAGATTACAAAGCTCTTGACATATTATATTTCATACATTAGATTGAAGTGGGTTTTGAACTCCCAATTTTACCCCAAATGCAGATTGCAGAATCACGTCGGTTACACATCCACAATTTTACATAAAGCCCAATTAGTAATTGTTGTATTCTGCTACCTTTCCTATCCCCTACTATCCCCCCTCCCCTCCCCTCCCATCTTCACTCTCTACCCCATGTATTGTAATTCATTTCTCTCCTTGTTTATTTTCCCATTCCCCTCATAACCTAATTTAAGTATGGTAAAATACTTAGATTCTGTCCTAAAATTAAACAAGTGTGTAATGACATATGAAAGTTACTCAAGATCACGTATTAGGCTACATAAAATGATAATTTAGTTTTTCTGCTATATTTGTCTCACAGGATTATGGGTGCACACTCTCCATACTTCACAGGGCATCTTGAGATCAATTAGCAAAATGCCAGGTTCTCATTTTCCCACATTATGCTTCCTCATTATTCCATCTTAATTGCCAAGAAAATCTCGAGCCTGGAAAACAACAAAATATATATTGCTAGATAATCATCAACTTTGAAAATTACTTCAGAAATCAATAAATACATTAGTAGACCCAGATGTACAGAAATGTAAAATGTGAAGAAATGTAAAATAGACCTACAAATCAACATTTAACTTTACATCTGCTCAAAAAATACATGCAGTTATGCTGATATGGGAGCACATGCCACTAGTCTTGACTACCTTGAAGCCACAGCAGGAGGAGGATTTAGGCTAAGAAATTTGAGGCCAAAATGGCTAAGAAATTTGAGGCCAAATGGCAAAAACCTAGTTCTAAAAATTGACCCACCAAAAAACCAAACAGTAATCACGTTTTTAAAAAGGAGCCTTCACGGGTGATTTCTATGAAACATGTAATTAGGATCAGTAACAATAATTCATGATCACGTCTAAATGTAGAAGAAGAAAATTGACTAATTCTTTCTGTAAGGCCAGAAATATCAGCTAACACAGCATAAGAATGGAAATTGCAGACCATCTTTATAGATGTTGACACAGATATTCAAAACGCCTAGGAAACTGAGAACAACAACAAAAAGAATGATTGGACTTCATGACCAAGAGGGACATTGTCATATGGGAAGTTTCCAAAAATCATTTTGATAGAGCAAAGCTCTGGCAAATCACTTACTAAATTACTGTAAAACCTACGGCCAATTATGACCAGAGGATAATTCTTTTTCAATCCACTTAACGGCAGCTATGAACTGTTTTCATAATTAATGGTGTGAACTGAAGTATTTATCAATTTATTTTTAGGAAAAGAAAAAAAATGTATGCTTTTCTAACTTATAAATATTGTTTGAGAATATTAAATGGGATTTTATACATCAAAAATCAAATAGCATATGCAGATGATACTATTATTTCTTTAATGTTTCTAAGCAATTTCCATGAACTAATGAAACATAAGAATTAGTTCAATAATGTCATGGGTTAAATGGTCAACATTAAATCATTTAAATTATATACAGTAGCAATGAGCAGTGTTAAAATCGAGGCACAATCCATTCACAAATATAGGGAAAACATTCTAAATGAAAGTATTAACAAAAGAGTTGTTCACTGCAAAGTAAAAAATTAAGGTGAAAGTAAAATGCAAAAAAAGATCATGGAAACAAAATGGGAAAACTGTTAATATTCAATAATTAAAAGTTTGATTGTGGGTTTTAAGGGTTGATAGACTTCCTCCAGATTAGTGCATTGGGTGGGGCCAGGCTTCCTCCTCCAATCTGATATGTATTCTATATATATGAGTTAAGTTATTGTGTTATTGAGCTCTATAGCTTCTTTATTCAAATTTGTTTGGAAGATCTATCCAGTGGTGAGAGAGGTGTGTTAAAGTCACCCCAGATCATGTTGTGCTCAATTGACTCTTGAACTTGAGAAGAGTTTTTTTGAACATAGGTGCCCCATTTTGGGGGGCATATATATTTATGATTGTTATGTCTTGTTGGTGTATGGTTCCCTTGAGCAGTATGAGATGTTCTTCTTTATCTATTTTGATTAACTTTGGCTTGAAGTCTACTTTATTTAATATAAGTATGGAGACCTGTGCTTGCTTTCAAGGTTCATGTGAGGGGTATGTTTTTTCCCAATGTTTCACCTTCAATCTGTCTTTTCCCGAGTCTCCTGGAGGCAGAATATGGTTGGATTTTTTAAAATCCAGGCTACTAGCCTATGTCTTTTGATTGGTGTGTTTAAGCTAGTAACATTTAAGGTTACTATTGAGGCATGGTTTGTATTTCCAGCTATCCTTGTTTATTTTTTTTCTACTTGTCTTCAAGTGTTAATTATTGTTTAATTTTTAATTGGTATCTACATATAGGATCCAGCATTTTAATTGAACATGTGTAGTGATCAAATCTGTGCAATTTCTACCTTCTAAAATATCATTTTGATGTTTGAAACCTGTGAACTCTTTTTAGAATGTCCACAGTCTAATAATTACTTGTCCGATTCAAACTATGGGCTATAAAACCTAAGAGTTACTTTTCCCTCTTAACGGCTTTTTGGCACTCCTTGCCATCTGTCTCTTAAAACAGATATAAAAAGCTTTTCTCGTTTGTGGTTCTTTGTGATCAACTTTTTCAGCTTCAACATATGAGTCCAAACATACAGGATTTGTGAAATATGAAAAATCACTAGAAAAAGACAGTCTCCCAGAATAAAGAATATAAATTTAAAAATTGTAGACTATAATCCCAGTGCCTTGGGAGCCTAAGACAGGAGGATGATGAGTTCAAATCCAGCAACAGCAAGACCCTGAGCAACTTGGTGAGATGCTGTCTCTAAGTAAAATACAAAATAGGAGTGAGGATGTGGATCACCGGTTGAGTGCCCATGAGTTTAATCCCCGAAATATATTAGGGTTCACATTTAATCACTAGGCCTTACTTATTTTTTGGTGAGATCTATATATAAATGCCATATGCCATTTCTTATGAATTTATTTTATGAAAGTCAAATATAATATAAATATTTTTATAGTATAAGCTTAAATTGATCTATATTAGCATGTAAAAAATAACTTAAAAATGCTTTTAGGTGAGGCTGAATGCCTGCAATCCCATGGGCTCAGGAGTCAGAGGATTACAAGGCCAAAGCTCAGTAACTTAGCAAGATTTTCTCCCAATATAAAAAATGGTTGCTGAGATTGTTTAATGACTAAATGCCCAGCGTTCAATCTGGGGTATAAAGGAAAGGAGGAGGGTTTAAAATTACCTTGTCTCAACAACAAAAATACATGTGAAATTTAAAACCAAAAACTGCATTCTATCACTTTTATGTGACACACAAAATCTGCTTCAATTCATTTTAAACATTTGAATCTTACACAATCTAAAATTTCTAACACTCAATTAATGACATGTTTTAATCAAGTGTGTCTCCAGGCCATTAGATGAATTTAAGATCAGTGTAGCTGAGGAAAATGCAGTCATACAAACTGGAGTGTGCAGGTGCCATGAATTTACAGTAATAGTGAAGAACTCATGGATGGGTTGTTCATTGCCTTGAAACTGTTGGAAAATTGTTTTCTGATGGTAAATTTCTGTATCAGTATTGGGAAGAACTTAGACCCTTTCCTGATAGTATGCTTCAAAGAAAGGGACACAATCTCATGCAATAATGAGAACTAATCTTCATACAGGTAGAGTCCAGGGGAAAGCACAGTCTGGTCATTCTGCTAGCTCCAGATTTGAACCAGAATCATCACTAAATAATGTGCATCAAGTATGATTAAAATTGTGTAAATGTACCATGGTAGTGTTGTGAAGAGATATCTATAGTAATGTCCCTGCTGAGGTTCCACTGTTGTTAGGAAGCATCCTGGGGAATGGGAATGATTCATAGATGACTGAAATCCTGAGCTATGTACCTTCCCATCTGTGCACATTATGCCTGGAACAACATAGTCCAGGATATCATGAGACATAACACAAGCTCTCTGACATCAGGGAGGTAATCTGAGAAACACCCCTCAAACAAGGGTCTACAGAGTGATATTTCCAGCTTGGTCCACGGATGCCCTATTGTACTGGGCACTCATGTCCTTTATGCACTGGAGAAATCAAGCTTCCTCCCAGCTTGATTGGGCATTCTGTGTGGAAGGATATGTAAATCACAGGGAATCAAACAGATTTCTGACATTGATTATATTTGAAGAATTCACATATGGTAAGAGGAAGGAAAGACCAAGTGAGGAGATGAGAAAAAACAGATCACGGCTGTGTGATACATGCACCATCATCTGTGTTGCAACCATCTAGTGAGGACTGCTCAGGCAGTGGACACGAGCTGGTGGTCAGGACAGAAGTAGAGAGAATTACAGGAGAAGGACACCCCACTGCAAGTCAGGGTTATTTGGACCCTCTGGGTGGGCACATTCCAGGGTGAAAGTGAGAGTAAGAAATATCGCTTCTCCCATATGCAGTGTGAGCACCATCCTGTTCATAACGGGAGAGGAAATAGGATCTGTCACCCCTAACAACACATGTGCAGACTTACAGCTTGGGGTTGTCCTCATCACAGAGCTAAGCTTCACCACTACTGCCAACCCTCCCCATGTCCTCTTGGTATTCACTAACAGACAAAAGGGAGATGGAGAATTGAGACTGGTCTTGCTTCAAGCAAGTGGGCTCGAGTCTGATGACAGCTTCGGCAGAAACCTCTTACTTGTGGCTCTTTGTGTGCTGGGAATCTATACATAGCACCAGGGAGAAATGACTGACATCTCAGAGAGGGTGACACCATCACCTAGCACCTCTGCTGCAAAACACACCCTCCAGTAACACGACGAGGAAACCCTGGGCAAGACTTGACTGAATGAATGGCAGCTCTTTGTGAGAAGTAGATATGAGAACCATGGGTTGCTTTTGTAAATTGTCAGGGTTTGAAAATACAGCTCAGGTTTCACACTTACATCTATGATATTTATATTACTATTATTTTAAATTTCTCCTGAAAAAAGGAACTAGAAGAGAAATTGTCCTTAAAGTCAAGAAAGAAGAAGCCCCAGAGGTGCTGCTCTGTGGGCACAAGTGCATGGAGTACTGCATACTGGGCATAGGTTAAGGGTGTCTGCTTGGCAAGCCACTCCCCATGCTAGGCGTGTGAGTTGCAAACTGCTTACCCCATTGGCACAGCTCTGGGCACGAGGCCATGTGTTGCACACCCACTCTTTGATTGTTCACTGCAAGGACAGTTAGCAGACATTGCATTGGTTGCTGTCTATATTTTGCTTAGGCAGTACCTGAGTACATATACATGGTAACTGCACAATTAAATCAGGGCTGCTTCCTCATTGGTCTCTGGAGGACTTGATTAGAGACCCCACAGCCACACTCTCCTCTACCCTGTTCTGTGGACCTCCTCAGGGATGAGAGAGCCCATGCACTTCTCTGCAGACCCCAAGCTCTCATTCTGGGAAACCTACATGATCCTACTGGAGAGTCTTTTTCCCCTGACTGATGTTGCGATGGAAGAGTCAAGTTCAGTTTTCAGCTTTCCTGCTTTATCTTGCTCTGTGTGTCTTAGGGTCACATTTATATGTGCATGCTAATGACATGAAAAATTGAATTTTGGAAAAAAAAATCTGAAAGTGACCAGGGCAGGATAGGTTTCAAGTATTCTGAATGTTCCTCTAAGCAAAATTGAATTTACACATTTCCATTATTAGATATTTCAAAAGGTTTTTAGTGATTAAAACAGAATGGACTAATACGTAAAAATATTCTTCCAAATTCTTGTGAATTATATTCACAAGCCTATAATTTGCTACCATGAATTGCAAATTACCAGCACATTTATTTGATTTTCTAAAATATTTAATGTAGTTCCTTCTGATCACAGTCCCTTGTTTGACATTTACCAACTGAAAGTTCTTAACCATGTGAGATTACATTCTATAAAATGAGGTTTTGAACATAGAACCTCATTTCCCTCTAAAGATTTCAAAATGTACAATTACTCAAACCATAATTGTTCTATGAGTTATGAAGAAGACCAAAGCAAGATTATCAATCAAAATATTAAAACTTATTAATTCCCTGGTAATAAGTGTACAAATTAGTAGTGTTTAAAATCTCTACATGATATACCATATGTAAGTTATGTCCCATGAAGTTATTAAATTGAAAAATGAAGAAGTAAAACTGACATTCCCTATAAGAAAAACTGACACATTTTAGCAGGATCTCAAAGAATCAAATATCTTTAGAAGACATTATCCTCATTACACCATACAGAACATGGTCCTCTGGACTCCAACAGTCCTAATGAGCTCAGAGGGCCATGTTGTGTATGGTGCAATGAGTATATTGTCTTCTAAAGATGTTTGCTGCTTTGAGAAGCAAAGAAGCTACTGGGAAAGCTCACTAGTAGATTGAATTTCCTCCTCTAATGCCCTTTTCAGAATCCACACTAACTCTGCATCTGAGGACACAGAGGCACTTTGTCACCTGAATAAGCTGAGCAGAGCACAAACACTTGTAAGTTTTATGGAAAGGATGTGTTTAAGTTCTGTCTCTGCAGATTTGTAATTTTAATGTCTGTAGAAAGGCAAGAAGTTCCCACTGGAGAACACAGAACTGTGGCTGCCCCAGTGGGACATGTCATCTCTCTCAATTTTATTGTCTTCTCTGATAGATAACAGCAATCCAAGAGATCTGGGCTTCAAACTCTTAAAGTTTCCTGGACACATCTGCAAAAGGATCTTGATTGAGATCATTTTCTCATGTTGATAAGGAAACTTAAATTACTCTAATTCTGGTCCTAAAATCAAATTAGTCCAATCCTGTCCCACAACCTATAATGCCTCTACTTTGATGTGAGGGACTCCTGGCACCCCCATAATTTCCCTGAAGCCCTGAAGTGTGTGATGGGCCCCTCTTTCCTAGTTTGCACATGGAGCACACCTTCTTGGGGGTAGTGATGCTTTGCTATGTTATCCTTTCCAAAGTGACAGTCCTGTGGCTCAAGCTCTAAGTGAAATATTAAATTTAAGAAAAGAACAGGAAGAGCTATAGGTCACATGTTATAGAAATCACAGGCAGATGGAATGTAGTCAGAGTCGAGGCAGAGTCTGAGCTGGAGTCCACTCTAAGAGACCTACATGATCAACTCCACCTTCTCTGAGAGAAAATGATGTAAAAAGCAGGCTCAGTGTCCCGGGTACTGTATGAAAATATACACAAAAGCATTAAAGTGCTATATTAAAAAAGGATCCCCATTATCTGGAGTCAAAAGAAATTACAGTCATTTCAAGCAGACCCACTTATGTTCCAGTTGTAGAAATCAGAAGATAGTTCTTGAACACTGCTATTATCAACATGTGAAGGGTAAGTACAAGCATGATAATGAATGAAACATTCATTTTTTCTAGAGGTAATTGCAAACTTGGACTAAATGGAAATATATAAAATGAAAACAAATATCCACAGACACAAATTCCACATGGATGGGATGAGGGAAGTTGGAAAACTGAAGACGAAAGTCACAATAATTGCCAATCATGAGACCTCCAAAGCCACATGAGAGGGAAACATAAAACACGAAAAGAGTGCAAGTCATTGAACAAGTATTTCAGCATATGAAGAGTTAGGAAAGACACTTCAAGGGTGGAGGAAAAGTATCCCCTCATGCAGCCCCCATCCTGGACCAGCCACATGAAAGTTTTGTGCCTTTGGTGAATTCGGCTCTGCCTTACTCCCTGGCATAGCCCATTAATCACCAACGTGCCACCTGGAATTCTGTCCCTCATACACACTGACTTCCTTGGAGGCTTCTGGAATGAGCCATGGCAGAGGGTTGGCCAGTACTCTCAACTTTGTGGAGCCAAGAAGAGCTCTTTGGAGAGGTGGAGAATTGCAGACTACACCTTTGTTGTAATGTGGACATGCTCTGTAATTAGGTGTGGTTGAGTCCAATCTCTTTGTAGCCCTGATTTGTCATAGAGAGGAAAATAATTTCATCTCTAATTGTGAGGATTAGGCCAAAAATACTGAACAAGTGGGTTCCAACCAGTTAAAAAAGGCTCTCTGGGGAGCTGGGCATGGTGGTATTTGCCTGTAATCTCAGCAGCTTGAAAGGCTGAGGAAGGAGGGTCATGAGTTCAGAGCCAGCCTCAGTGAAAAAAATTTACGAAGCAGATCAGTGAGATCCAGTCTCTACATAAAATAGGGATAGGGATGTGGCTCAGGGGTAGAGTGCCCCTGAGTTCAATCTTCGTCATCATACCACCCCCAAAAAAGAAGAATGTCTGGGGAGTGAGTCTCAGGCTTTGGATTTATAAGAGCTTTCATGGAGGTTCTAAAGTGTAGAACTAGTATAGAATAAGTGTTATGGGCCAAGCTCTGGGTTGGATGTGCATGCATTTGAATCCAGGCTTTTATATATATTTATATATATTGTAGATTTGATGTTGATCTAATGATGGAATATTTCCTACACAACGCATGTATTTGCTTTAGTTAAAGTCTGAAATAGTAGATATATATTTTAAATAATCTGCAGCCACATATTGAAAAATTAAAGTCATCAGAAAATCATGTATGTGAAGCTAGATCATTTCATAACTCTTTAGAACATGTAGATCTATAAGGCAAGATAGTAAGAGAAACAATAAAAGTGAAACATTCATGAACTTGGGATACCATTTAAAAATCTGAGGTGAATGTTGATCCACAATCTGACTTCCATAACAAGACCCCTACAGCACAAAAATTAAAAATCAAGAATAAATAAAGGGGATAGATTCAAACTAAAAAGCTGCTTCTCAGCAAAAGAAACAATAATGTGAAGAAAGAACCTACAGTTTTTATAAAAATCTTTACCACACGTAATTCTGAAAAAGCACTAATGACTGGGTATATAAAGAACTCAAAATTAACACAAATAACAACAACAAAAACAATTAACAAATGGACTCAGTAACTGAACAGACAGCTTCACAGAAGAAATATAAGCCATTAACAAATATATGAAAAAACATTCCACCCATATAGCAATTAGGAAAATGTAAATCAAAATTACTTTAAGCTTTTATCTCACTTCAGTCAGAATTGCAATCATTAATAATACAGGCAACAATAAATGTTGGTGAGGTTGTGGGGAAAAAGGAACACTCACACATTGCTCATGAGATTGACTCCAAATTGGTGCAACCACCATGGAAAGCAGTATGGAGATGCCTTGAAAAACCAGAATGGAACCATCGTTTGACCCAGCCATCCCTCTCTTTGGACTATACCCAATGGACTTAAAAGCACCATACTAGAGGTAAACAGCTGCACCAATGTTTACAGCAGCAAAATTCACAATAGATAAACCATAGAACCAACCTATGTAACCTATGTTTCCTTCAACAGATGAATGGATAAATAAAGTGTGATATATATATATATATAATATCCCCCACCAATGGAATATTACTTAGCTTTAGAGATGAATGAAACTATGCCATTTGGTGGTAAAAGGATAGAGTTAAAGAATATCATGCTAAGTGAAATAAGCCCCATCCCCACACCCCCCACACACACAGAAACACAAAGGCCAAATGTTCTCTCCAATAAGTGTATGCTAATTCACAATGGGGGTGGGGAAAATAGTTATTTAGATTAAGTAGAGATGATTGCAGGCAGGGGAGGTAATATGGGGATAGAAATGATAGTAGAATGAAACAGACATTACATATAATACATTATATATATATATATATATATATATATATATATATATATATATATATAAAATGCTAAAACACTCAACAAGGAGGGGGGAGAAAAGAAATTCAGTGGATTAGACAAAGTTGGATTGAAGGGAAGAAAACGGAAATAGGAGTACAAATGACAGTAGAATGAATCAGACACAACTTTTCAATGTTTATATATAAATACACCACCAGGGAAGCTCCACACCATGTACACCTCAAGAATGGAATGCTAACTAAAATGAGTTTCACTCCATGTATAATATGTCAAAATTTATTCTACTATCATGAGTACCTAAAAAGAGTAAGAAATTTTAAAAATGACAAGGGAAAATTTGTATACCGAGAAGGTTTGTGAGTTAAAAACTCTTCAATTAATGGTAATGTCATTAAGGTTAAATAAAAGTATAAAAGAGTACCTTGAGCCCACACAAAACAACAATGGTAAATAGAGTTGCCCAAGTCAGTCTGTGCAACTAGGTATAATCACATCATTTTTGGTTTACAACTCTTTTCTATTTGTTTTACAAAGCAGCACAAGAACAATACTTACAAGTTGAGCAGAGGGGAAATATTACATAGCAGTGTTATGAATACTATGAATAGTGCTGTGGGCACTCAAAGAAAGCACTCTCAACTTCCTCCCCAATGCAATAAAAAATCATGCAATTGAAAAATACGCTAGTTACTGACTAGATAACACATACATGTGTTTGTGACATTCAGTTTGTGGGCAGCTGCTCAACTTCACAGGTCAGATCCAATAGATAAGGAAGACACTCTCTTCACACAAGACAGTGTTTCCTTGAGTAATACTATGAAAGCAAGAGAAAGCAAAAGTAACAGACACAGGCAACTGTATTGCCAGACTAGGAAAACCCAACCCCTGAACCTATGTACTGGGGAGTCCCAAAGAGCTTTTCAGGGTCCTGACTGGGAAGTGCTGGGCAGAGCATCCTCTCCACAGGTGAGAGTCTGGAGTCTTGTTCTAAATTGTATTGAAAGTGAGGCCAAATAAGTACAAGTTAGAACAAAGAAAACATCATTCTAACATCTTGCATGACCTGGTGATCCCCTGAAGAACACCAAGTCCTCCCAAGAACAGGTCAGATCCTAGAGGAGGGAGTGATAGCCTTGAGATGACTAAATAAATTGGGGTTCCAATGAGTGAGCCACCGAGCCAGATGCATTGAGAAATTAGCATTCTTTATCTGTTTCATCAAGGATTGCAGACATCATTCAATCAAGGAAAGGGAAGATCTTTAGTATTTTCCTTAGACCTCTAGCACTGAATCTTCCCTCCTGGCCATATAAACAGTTTAAACTCTCATATGTAAAATGAAGCCAGTTTTCTGCATAAAATAATGTGGAGATAAGCATGAAACCTAGATATTTACCCTTTGGAATAAAGAATGGTGTGAATATTATTCGCCTAGAACTTATCATTATATTTCAATATTTATTTTCCCAAATAAAGTTAAATGAAATATTGGTGGGTGGTGTTTTGTTGACCCAAAAGGCTCACACATGAAGAGAATATTGTGTTTTTACTTTTTGAACAGGACTTGTAGCTGAGAGTCTAGAGGTTTATTTCAATCAAAATTGTGTTTCTCTCTCTGTGGTGTCATGGGATGTTGGAGCTATAAGATCTGAGGATAGACATGGTTAGTTTATAGTATCTTATAATTACTAGCTTGCAGAGGGTTCTGGGAGAACACGACACATGCTATCTATCGTATAATCCAATAAGTGTAACAAATATTATATTGTAAATTATTAAGTAGAACCAAAGAGTCTACAAAATGAAAATATATACTGAAATAAAAAATGTGGGGGCATAAATGCTCCTATAGTATGTCTTTTTCTTTTTACAGTCATCATTTTACATGTTTCTAGTTACACTTTTATACCGGGTATGCAAAACTAAAGAAATGGTCCCAAATTGTCATATTTTTCCTATACTAGAGGCGAGTATAGTCACCTCAGTGATGAAAGTCATAGAATTCATGAGGAACTGCATGGTTTCTTCAGTCCAAGAGTCAGTATGGGCCTATGTATTATGTGGATTCCCCAGGAAACAATAAGACTATTTCCCCCTTCAGCAACCCTGCTTTATTGCCTGAATATGCACGTTGGCTCCTAGTCTCTTGGGTCTTTCTTTTCTCCCTGATTGGGAGCTTGTATAACTCTCCGGAGTTGTAGATCCCTTAGGGAGTACTGCTACTCTATAAGGTGAAATGTTAAACTCATAATTCAAACTAGGGATATCTGGACATTATTTTAGTATCCCTAGGTCCTTCCCATAACTGTCTTAATTTTCCCATAATTACAAACAAGAGAGTATATAATTTACATAAATAATATTATCCAAATAATACTTGATTAAACATATGAAATAATTAATGGAGATGTTATAGCATTATTTACCCAACAGAATGTTTTACTATTGCATCGATCCATTAGCAAAGTGAATAGTGGGAGATGTGTGACCTAATAACATCATTAAATGCATGACAAGGTTAACATTAAGAAATTCACACTTGTTGAGGAAAAAACGGGAGTTCAAAACCTAATTGAGTCAAATGTATGAAAGATGATATATCATGAGCTCTGTAATGTTTTGAACAATCAATAAAAAAAATGAAAAAAAGGTAAAAAAAAGAAATTCACACTTTATTTAGCAAAAAATTACATCTGTTATGAAATATAAATAAAAACGCTCTGTAAAACTTGCATGGTGGACCATGCTTTGACCCTAGGGATGTAAGAAGCTTTGCAAGTTCAAAGTCAGGCTCCATAACTTACTTAGGAACTATGCAACTTAGCAAACCCTATCTCTAAATAAAAAAGAAAAAAATCTGAGGATGTAGTTTACTGATTAAGTGTCCCTAACATTAAGGAGCTCTGAAAATTTTAAATTTTAAATTTCATATAAATCTTAAGAGACTTCTGAAATAATCAACTCTGTGTATTATTATTTCTCCAGTTGTGAAAAATGAGACTCTTTAGTAATTGTTGATTTATACTAAAATTATATCCTTTTAGGGATGCACAATTCTATACTTGTATTTCCTTATTTCTATAACATCAGCTAAAGATGTTAAGAAAAATTTCAGCAAATGTCCAAAGCGATTACCCATTTTCTACATTTAAATGATTTTTTCCCTCCTAAATCCCAAATACTTCAAGGGATGGGCTATAGATATGAAACTTACTACCATCTTTATATTTGTCAAGGTGGTTTTGTAAATATTTTGCTGTTATCTAAGGTACACACTTTGAACAGAGGCTATTCCATATTTGCTACACATATGAGGTCAGTAATTAAAAAATGTCAGAAATTTGAATACAGTCTTGGACACATTCTTTGGGTTTCTATATACTATAAATCCTCCAGTGTTTTAAAAATGTTTGATCAATGGCCAAAAGCTTTGCAAAAATTTTTCTGTACATCCTCTCACTCGTATGAATTCTGAGGTGCTGAGTAGGATGTGAACAACTACTGGAGACTCTGTCACCTATTTTACATTTATATGATTTCTGTGCTATCATATCTCTGGTGTGAAATAGTGTTGAACTACTGTGAAATAGGGTTGATTCATCCTGAAAGACACTGATGCAATGTTTTCATTGTAAAACTTCTCTCCAGTGTAAAATCTATAATGTTTATTAAGATGTGATTTTCAATATTAAAAGCTTTGCCATTCTACACATTTATAGGACTTCTCTCTAATATGGGTTCTCTGATGTCGAGTAAGTGATGATTGTTGATTAAAATCTTTGCCACATTCTCTACATTTGTAGGGATTCTCTCCAGTATGAATCCTTTTGTGACAATTAAGCTGTGAGATGGTATTAAAAGCTTTGCCACACTCTTTACACTTGTAGGGCTTCTCTTTAGTGTGGATTCGCAGGTGATGAGTAAGTGATGCCTTGTGACGGAAACTTTTGCCACACACTGTACACATGTAGGGCTTCTCTCCAGTGTGCATTCTCAGGTGCCGAATAAGATCTATTTTTTGATTAAAACTTTTGCCACATTCTTTACATTTGTAGGGCTTCTCTCCAGTGTGGATTCGCTGGTGCTTAGTAAGTGATGATTTTTCACTAAAACTCTTGCCACACACATTACATTTGTAGGGTTTCTCTCCAGTATGAATCCTGTTGTGGCAATCAAGATTTGAGTTTGTATTAAAACTCTTGTCACACACTTTACATTTGTAGGGCTTCTCTCCAGTATGAATCCTTTTGTGACAATAGAGATATGAGATGCTATTAAAAGCTTTGCCACACTCTTTACATTTGTAGGGCTTCTCTCCAGTGTGGATTCGCTGGTGCTGAGTAATTGATGATTTTTGACTAAAACTCTTGCCACACACATTACATTTGTAGGGTTTCTCTCCAGTATGAATCCTGTTGTGGCAATCAAGATTTGAGTTTGTATTAAAACTCTTGCCACACACTTTACATTTGTAGGGCTTCTCTCCAGTATGAATCCTGTTGTGGCGATCAAGATTTGAGTTTCTATTAAAGCTCATGCCACACACTTTACATTTGTACAGCTTCTCTCCGGTATGAATTCTCTGGTAATTTTTAAGGCTTGGGTTTTGACTGAAACCTTGGCAAAATAGTTTACATATGTGGGGCATCATTCCAGGGTTTGTCCACTGGTGACAAATAAGATTTGAGCTTTTATTAGAAGTTTTGTCACATTCTTTGAATTTGTGTGGCATATCTTCTGTATGAACATTGTGATGTTGAGTAAAGTTCTTGAGTGCATTGCATTCTTCACATTGGCAGGTTTTCTCTGCAGAATAAATTTTTTGGTGTTGAGTAAGGGTTGAAAAACTTTTTAAGTCTTTCCCACACTTTTTACATTTACAGGTCTCTCCTTCAGTCTAAATCCTCTGATACTTAACAAGTTGTAACTTTTCACTAAAAGTTTTTTCACATTCTTTAAATTTGTAGAATTTATCACTGTCATACTATCTGCTGTGTTTAAAAAATATATCAAAGCATTTGCTGTCTCAATATCTTCTATACTTATAGGGCTCTCTTTCTCTATAAAATCTTTTGTATTAAGCAAGCTCTGTACTGTGGTTAAGAGCCCTTTCACATATCTTACATTTGCAGGTTTTGTCTTGGCTATGAATATTTTAATGAATACTAGTTTTTGATCACTAAAGCAAGACTTTCCTACATTTTTCATCTTGGTAAATTTCCTTTAGACAAGGACTAGGATTTCTCTATATTCATAATTTTTATCACCAATATAAATATATTGGTCATTACTCATGGTAGAGACATGGCTTTTTGTGTTACTTATAGCATTATCTATATAGTGCACTTTCCAGAAATCTGTATCAGAATTGTCATTGAGCAATAGTGGGGAAGTAGAAACTTTTCTACAATTCTTAATATTATCCATTTGGGTACAAGGAGAAATTCAACTTTTGTTTCAGAAAAATGTACATTTTATAAAGAAACTCCCAAAAGGATCACTTTTAGAAATAACTTTTCTGTGCAAATGTTTGACTGGAATTTTAAATCAGTGCTAGTTTTATAATTGGCCAAGTTAAAAACTGATGCATGGAATACATTTCAAATTTTCCACTTTGCCTTTCAGTTCAAAAATGGCTGTGGATTTATTCTTAAAGACATATAAAACTCCTCAAAATAATTGGAATACATTGAATTTTTGTTTCAGATATTAATTGTCTCTGGTGTCTTTTGACCATAAAATTTTTATCATAAATAGGGACTACTGATTGATTTTGTCAATTATAATACAATTTTTGAACTTTACTCTCACCTATATTTTCCCATTGTTTTCTTGGTTGTAAATAGTCAAAGTCACACTTTCCATATCTTCCCTCTCTTTCTTTTATTCCCTGCTCTGGTAAAATTTGTTGAGGATTATGAGAAGTCATGGCTGTAATAAATAAAAATAACAAACATGTTTACTTACTGTACTGAGCTGAGTATATTTTGCAAACCTAAGAAATTACAGCAAAAAATAACATCAGCAGGGGAGTGGATTATTAAATCCAAGTCCATCATTACTGTAGAAATATATAAATCAAATAAAAATACACACAGAAAATTATTTTGAAGATTTTCCTAATCATCTTTGTGTTCACAATATCCAAGATGAGTACATTATTATGGGGAGTAATATAATAGAGAAAAATACATTGTGTTACACAAAGATTTTCCTCCTTTAGAATATATTTTAAAAATCTACCAACTTTCTTCTGTTTCATTAAAATATAAAAATATAAAATATGTGAATATTTGAGGACTGTTCAAAAAGGGGTTCCTGCTTACCAACAGAAAAAAAACATGGCTAAATCGACTGTAAGCAAAGTTATGAATCACTCAAAGGGAATAGTCAATTATCATTTAAAAGAAGTTTACTGAACTAAACCAACACACAAAAAACAGAATAAAAATTAGTCAAGAATTGTTAATAGTAACAAGCAGAAAATGTATGTTGAAAGACTTTCTTTAGAAAACGTCTGAAAGAGTCAGGGGTAGTTGTACATAGCAACATAGGAGGTTGAGCTAGAGGATCAAAATTTGAAGGCCAAAGTAAAAATGCAAAGTGCTAAATCGCCCTTTATTTCTCTTTCCAGTACTAATAAACACATCTCAGAAAATAGAAAATATGAAACATTCAAGCAGCTCAGTTTTCTCCAAGTTGTAAAGACTCAAAGTAGGTTTTAATCCAAGTTTAAAAACTCAGGATACTGAGAGCATCCAAGAGAAAAAGATGGGTCACCTAGAAATGTGTAACCATATAATTGTGAAATGCTTAGTCAAATCTTCACAACACAGGAAGGAATTCATTCTATCTATATTCAAGGGATGAAAGAATAAAATTATCAACAAAGACATTATATTCACAGCTACTACCTTTCAAAAGAGAAGGAAAATGAAGACTTTAAACATATAAAAATATACACACTATTCATCAACACTGGATCTGTTCTCCAAAATGTACTAAAGGTAATCCTTCATAATAAAATGTAAGTGCACACCATCATAAGTCATATGAAATTTTAAACATTTCTTGGCAAAAATAATTCTATTTTATTGTAATGACAGGTCTCCAAACATGTAATTTTGCAATAGAATTTGAAAGAAAAAAGCATACCAACAATACTGTTAATAGGCATATATACCTGTAACAAAAATATGATTTTAAAAGGACACATAAATATATTCAGTTTTTTAATAAAGTGAAGTCAAGTTGATACTCATACAAAGTATGAGTAGGAGATTCTTCATTTTTAGAGTTTTTGTTGGCAAATGCAAGATTACAAAATTCTGATCAAAACAAAACTTGGATATCTGAATTAACTCTAAATATTGCAACTGTACATAGTCTACAGGATACGCTAAATCTAAGAACACACACATACTGAAAGCAAAGGGATATAATAATGACACATACAAAAGTGATCGAACAAAACCTGGGCTGTCTAAATTATAGTACACAAAAGATAGTTTAAGACAGTTATAGGACATAGAAGACATTTTAAATTAAAAATAACTTTGAAACGAGGCAAAAGAGAGAAAAGGACCCTATTCCTAGGTTCTGAATTAAGAGTAAATACATTCGCTACGTACTTCATACTTCCCACACACAGAAAGAAAACACTGAGAGGGTTGAATGCAAACAAAGAATCACTGTCATACTAAGAGAAATCAATCCCCACTTACTGAAAAGGGAAACACAGTGAAGCAAAATGGTAAATGCAAAGCATAAGACTTTGAAAATATTTTGAAACTACTATAGACTTATAGAATTCCTGTTCTTAATCACAAGTGGGATATTATGCTGGTTAGATCAATTTTATATATTACAACAAAGGTTACTAAATATTTAAGTGATAGTTATTTTGTAACCAACATGGAATAAATATTTGAAGTCAAAAGTGGTAGGGATTTTCAAAAATCCCTAAACATGTGTCACTTGATTGAACACTCTTTTGCACGCTGTTGTTCAAAATTGAAAGATTAAATTTAAAGATGTCTATATGACTTAAAGTTAAGTAGAGGCTTCATGTAGTATTTGTCAACCTCCTATTGTTAAAAAAAATTTGCAGAGAAATGTATCCTTTAAATTGTATAAATATCCCCCAAAATACAAATAAGACTATTTCCCTGCTAAAAAAATATATTAAAAGTTACAGCATTCAATTGTAAATGCAAACATGGAGTCAGGTAGACGGAGTTCTTAGTGAGTGTGGCAATAAGCCCTCACAACAATAGCAAATTAAAAACATTGCACACCAGTGTTGTTAGATTGTTATTCAACAGAGCCATCATGGGGGACACAAACCAAATATCCCTTGAAAAGAATGATGAGCCATATTGGAATATAGAAACTATAGAACTTTGAGTCAAAGAATTTATTCTAATTATATATTTTACAAAATGTGTGTATACTAGGTTAACTGATATGTCACAGAAAGAATTCTGCACAATTCTATGAACATGACATCTCTAAACTAAAAAAGAAGCTTTCTGAACAAAAGAGAATAGTTTTGTGATGAGATGACAGAAATGAGCCCTTACTTTCTAGGCATTCTTTATATTTTTTGAGATGTATACTTTTTAGAGATATATTGCATAAAAATTTGAATAAATGTTACTGAAATGTATATTTAAAATTTTGGAGACAGTGAGTTTTATTTTGTGGTTCTGATTACAATGAAAATTAAAAGATAAAGAGAATTGCAACATTTCTCAAAGCTACATTTCAAATAATGTGGTCTTTATCCTATAAATAAGAACAAGCTCATCCATATACAAATGATGGGCATGCATGTAATCTCAGCTACTAGGAAGTCTGAGGCAAGTGAATTGCAAATTCAAGACATCCTCAATAACTTAGTGAGAACGTCTTTCCAATGATGAGAGAAAAGGAGCTTGGGGTGTAGTTCAGCATGAGAGTATCACTGCCGTCAATCCCCATTACACTTATACATAGAAAACTTCAATTTCTACGAACATGGGCAGAATCAAAAGCCAATCAAGATAAAATACAAAAGTCATGGACAAAAGAGGCTTAATATTTATACAAGCAAAAGCACATATAATATTATTGGCAATACAAACAAGAATCATACATATCTTAGTTTGTGAAGCAATTAACTGATATGAGGAAACCCAGTCCTTAACTTGGAACCTACTGTACACAATTAAAAAAAAAGAGAAAAAACTACCAAATTGTAAATATCCACAAATATATTATTTTACAAATCCTCTAACTTAAATTAAACTTACACCATCTCTCAAAACACCAGTCTTTGTCCAACTTGACATTCATTCCATGGCAGATAATTTCACAGAAAATCCATTACACATATCAGAAAGAACACTGATAAGAAAATTTTAGTGAAAAAAAATGTACAAAAAAGATTAGAGAAACTGATTTTTCATAGTAATGTATTACAATGAGTGGACCTAGAGGTCTCCAGAAATGTGCAAAACTTTCCTGCAAATAATGGAAGAAGGGCTGGAGTTGTAGAGTAGTGTTAGAGAGCTGGTCTAGCATGTGTGAGGCCCTGGGTTTCTCAGCACCATATATGGATAAATAGGAAATTCTCAGCACTATATATGGATAAATAAGAAATTCACTAACAACTAAAAAATTTTTTTAAATTATGGAAGAGCTGTCAGATAATATTGACACTCAAAAGGCAAGGGGAGTGTTTTGTTGTTAATTTGAATGTATGGTGAAAAAGCAGGATACTACATAATTTTAAAGCACAAAACACAGGACATATTTTTCTATAATAACAAGAGAAAGAATTCAAAGCTTCTCAAAAATATTTTCTGCTGGATAAGGTCTCAATGAACCTTTTTGAATTTAGGCTTCCTCCTCTACCTCAACTATGTCCTGTGCTATATGTGGGCCATAGGATTTGACATCCCTGCATTCCTCTAAGTCAACCATATGTCAAGTGAAAGATATATATCATGCCACCAAAGGAAAACGTTAAGGATGAAAATAAACATCATTAACATTATCTTGTCAGTACCGAGAACTACCCCATCTTCTTTATTGAAAGCATAAATGTGCAACACATTCTTGTGGAGAAGTTCCCAAAGATATACTTCAAGGGAAGAAAACTAAATAATGATAATTAGGAATTTTGAAGGAAAGTTATGCTCACCCACAAAGACTAGGTTGCTGTAGTTCTCCAACATCACTTCTCTATATAAATTCTGCTGAGCAGGATCCAGGCATTCCCATTCCTCCTTAGAGAAATCAATAGACACATCTCCGAATGTCAATGGCTCCTGAAATAAAAAAATTGTGAGATCAATAGAACATGGACCAAAACATTATTCAGTTTTTAATACGAATTAAGAGTTAGTAGAACTGACTGTCATGTTGGAGAGTGACTTTAATTATGTAATAAGATAGTTTGCATTATCTAATTAAGAGGAAAATACATAAGTCCAAAAACAGTATATATATTCCATATCAGAGTGCAGTGTTGGATATATACCATAATCCAAGCAATGAATAAAAGCCCAACTCCTAAGTTTTCTGCCATCAGTGAATGTGAAATTTGGCAGACATTCCAGATGCACATCAGACTTCTCAAAGATATTCTCATAAGGTGATTGTGCACAAGGGAGACAAAAAGAATGGTAAAAAAGCTTTTGAAAACAGTCTGGTTCCTATTCTCTCTGCTTTCTATCCATCAGATAGATTGAGATCCCCAATACAATTAGTTTCCATTATCATCCATGACACATTCCCAATGTGTAAAATATTCATAAACTATTAATGTTTGGAGACAGGTAAAGTGACACTTCCACCTCGTGAAAAGACAAACTTGAATTATTTCAAGTTCTATAAGCAGTTCAACGAGTGAATAAATTTGGTACAATAGAACAAACAATGGGTTACAAAAGACTTCAAGGAGGAGATTAAAAAGTTCTTAGAGATAAACAAGAACATAGACACAACATATCAAAATCTCTTGGACACTATGAAAGCAGTACTAGGAGGAAACTTCATTGCACGGAGCTCATTCCTTAAAAGGATAAAAAGTCAATAATTGATCTCATACTTCATCTCAAAGCCCTAGAAGAACAAATCAACAGCAAATGCAGTAGAAGGCAAGAAAAAATTGAAATTAGAACTGAAATTCAATTAAAAGAAACAATTAAACCTTGACAAAAAGTTGTTTCTCTGACAGACGCTATGCTAATGAAGACAAAGAAAGAGAAAATTCAAATTACCAGCATACATGATGAAAAAGGCAATATCCCAACAGACACTACAGAAATAGACAGGATATTTAGAAATTATCTTGAAAATGTATACCCCAATAAAACAGAAGACACTGAAGGCATCAACAAATTTCTTAAGTCATATGATATGCCCAGATTGAATCAGGAAGACATACACAATTTAAACAGACCAATATTAAATGATGAAATACAAGATGCCATCAGAAGCTTACCAACCAAGAAAGCCCAGGCCCAGATGGGTACACTGCCGAGTTAAACAAGACCTTTGGAAAAGAAATTCAAAAATACCAATATTCTTCAATTTATTTCAGAAAATGCAGAAAGAAGAAGCACTTCCAAACTCATTCAGTGAGGCCAATATCACCCTGATCCACAAACCAGGCAGGGAAAAATGAAAGAAAGAAAACTTCAGGCCAATATCTTGAATGAACATAGACGCAAAAATTCTGAAAAAACTTCTGCCAAATTAAATACAAAAACATATTAAAAAGGTCATGCATCAAGATCAAGTGGGGTTTGTGCAGGAATACAGGGTTGGTTCAACATATAGAAATCAATAAAGGTAATTTATCACATCAATAAACTTAAAAATAAGAATCATATGATCATCTCAAGAGATACAGAAAAACCATTTGACAAAATGCAGCACCCTTTCATGTTCAAAAAATTAGAAAAACGTGAGATAACAGGAACATACCTCAACATCATACTGGCTCTCTACATTAAGCATAAGGCCAACATCATTTGAAAGGGAGAAAAACTGAAGGCATTCCCCCCCAAAACTGGAACAAGACAGGGGTGCTCTCTCTCACCATTTCTATTCGACATATTTATTGAAACACTGTCCAGAGCAATTAGACAGATGAAAGTAATTAAAGGAATAACTACAGGAAAAAAATTTAAATTAGCACTATTTGCAGACAATATTATTCTATACCTAGAAGACCCCAAAAGCAGCAAAAGAAAACTTCTAGAACTAAAAAATGAATTCAACAAAGCAGCAGGATATAAAATTAACACACATTTAAAAAAGGCATTTCTGTATATCAGTGACAAACCATCAAGAAGGAAATAAGAAAAACTACCCCATTTACATTAACTTCAATAAAAGAACACATAAGATACTTGGGAATCAACTTAACCAAAGAGGTGAAGGATCTATACAATGAAACCTACAGAACCCTAAAGAAAGAAATCAAAGAAGACCTTAGAAGATGGAAAGATCTACCTTACACTTGCATAGGCAGAATTAATATTATCAAAATGACCATACAACCAAAAGCACTACACTGATTTAATGCAATTCTGATCAAAATCCCAATGACATTTCTCATAGAAATAGAAAAAGCAATCATGAAATTCATCTGGAAAAATAAGAAGCCCAGAATAGCTAAAGCAATTATAAGCAGGAAGAGCAAAGCAGGTGGTATTACTATACCAGACCTTAAAGTATACTACAGAGCAATAGTAACAAAAACAGCATGGTATTGGCACTAAAACAGGCCAGTAGACCAATGGAACAGAATAGAGGACACACAAAGTAACTCACAAAATTACAATTATCTTACATTAGACAAAGGTGCCAAGAACATGGATTGGAGAAAAGATAGCCTCTTCAACAAACTGTGCTGTGAAAACTGGAAATCCACTTTCAAAAAAAATGAAATTAAAACCCTATCTCTCACCATGCACAAAACTCAACTCAAATTGGATCAAGGATCTAGGAATTAAACCAGAGACTCTGCATCTAATAGATGAAAAAGTAGGCCATAATCTTCATCACATGGAGCTAGGCCTCCCCAACTTCCTTAATAAGATGCCTATAGCAAAGAATTAAAACCAAGAATCAACAAATGGGATGGATCCAAACTAAAAAGTTTCTTCTCAGAAAAAAAAAAATCTGAGGTGAACAGAGAGCCTACATCCTGGTAGTAGATTTTTACCCCTCACACATCAGATAGAGAACTAATATCTAGTATATAAAGAAATCTAAATGCTAAGCAACAAAAAACCCAATAATCCAATCAACAAATTGGCAAGAACCTGAACAGACACTTTTTAGAAAATGATGTAGAATCAATCGACAAATATTTTTTTTAAAAAGATCATCATCTCTTGCAATTAGAGAAATGCAAATCCAAACCACTCTAAGATATCATCTCACTCCAGTCAGAATGGCAGCTATCATAAAGACAAACAACAAGTGTTGGCAAGGATGTGGGGGAAAAGGCACACTCATACACTGCTGGTGGGACTGCAAATTGGTGCAAACAACATGGAAAACTGTATAGAGATTCCTTGGAAATCTGGGAATGAAAACACCATTTCACCAAGCTATTCCTCTTCTTGGACTATTCTCCAAGGACTTGAAAACCGCATAGTATAGGGTCATAGCCATGTCAATGTTTATAGCAGCACAATGCAGAATAGCAAACTGTGGAGCCAACCCAGATGCCCTTCAGTGGATGAATGGATAAAAGTATGGGGCATATATACACGATGCAATTTTACTCAGCAATAATAAAATCATGGCAATTGCAGGTAAATGGATGGTATTGGAGAAGTGAAGTTAGGCAAACACAAAAAAATATGTGTTGAATGGTTTCTCTGATATAAGGAGGCTGACTATAGTGGGGTAGGGAGGGGGAGCATGGGAGGAATAGATGAATTCTACATAGGGCAGAGGCGTTGGAGGGGAAGGGAAGAGGCAGGGGATTAGCAGTGATTGTGGAATGTGATGACACCATTATCCAAAGTACATGTATGAAGACCCAAATTGGTGCCAACATGACTTATATACAAACAGAGATATGAAAAAGTGTGATATATATGGGTATTAAGAGTTGTATTACAGAAAGAAATGAGTACATATATAATGGCATTAATTAGCATGAATATACTTTCTGTACAGACATGAAATAATGAGCTCTATGTGTGTAATAAGAATTGTAATGCTTTCCATTGTTGTCGTGTATTTACATAAAATAAATTTTTAAAAAAGAAAGGTTTTGAAACCGATTGGGGAAACTATAAGCGTACATGGCTATATATCTTAAAAACACAGAGCTGGAAGGGAAGATGCATTAACAACATGAGAAACCAAGAAAGAGTGTGCCCCAAAGAAAGATGCTATATTTTTAGAATCCATGGTCAGAATAGCAGGATAAATGGAAGAAGGTACATAATTTTTGTGAATTAAAGGATGATATGAGAGAAAATACAGGCAGCAAAGGATCATTTTGATAAAGAGCTAATAAGCAAAAACAGAAAGCAAAAGATTCCTTCAATAAGGAAATAGAGATTTTGAAACAAAAACAAAAAGAAAACAGAGACCCTTGAAATGAAGGAAACAGTAAACCAAATTAAGAACTCAATAGGAAGCATCTCCAACAGAATAGATCACTTGGAAGACAGAACCTCTGACATTGAAGGCAAAATATATAATCTTGAAAAAATAAAGTTGACCCCAGTGAAGATGGTAAGAAACCATGAGCAGAAGATTCAAGAATTGTGAGATAATATGAAAAGACCGAATTTAACAACTATTGGGATAGATGAAGGCATAGAGGTCTAAACTACAGAAATGGACAATCTATTCAATGAAATAATACCAGAAAATTTTCCAAACATGTAGAGTGAATTGGGAAATCAAATACAAGGATCATATAGGACACCAAATGAACAAGAACACTACAGGTCTACACCAACACAAATCATAATGAAAACACCTAGCATACAGGAGGAGAAGAGCATTTCAAAAGCCACAAGAGAAAGGAATCAAATTACATATGGGGAAAACCAATCACGATCTCTGATTTCTGAACTGAGACCCTGAAATCTACAACATCCTGCAACAATATAAATCAAGCTCTGAAAGAAATGGACCCCAACCAAGAATCATACCCAGCAAAATTAAATTTTGATTAGCAATTAGATTTTGATTCAGATGTTATTTAATGACAAAATAAAAACCTTCCATCATACACAAAATTAAAAGAATTTACAACCAGAAACCTGCACTACAGAACACCCTTGGCAAAATATTCCATGAGGAGGAAATGAACAACAATAAAAAAATCAGAAAAAGGGTAGTATCACTCTAAAGGAAAAACCTATCAAAAAGAAACTGACTTAAATATCAAAAATAATCAAAAATAACTGGGAATACAAATTTTGTCTCAATAATAACCCTGAAAGTTTAGTTCCAACTCAGCAATCAAAAGACAGGCAGATTGGATTTTAAAAAGACCAAAAATATGCTGCCTCCAAGAGACTCATATCACACAAAAAGACACCCCCACACTGAAGGTGACAGGTTGGAAAAAAATATCTCACTCAGGCTGGCGCTAGGGCTCAGTGGTAGTCCACTAGCCTAGCACATGTGAGGCCCTGTATTCGATCCTCAGCACCACATAAAACTAAATAATAAAGGTATTGTATCAATACACAAAAAATGAATATTAAAAAACCTACCACTCACATGGACTGTGGAGGCAAGCAGGAGTTTCCATTGTTATATCAAATAATGTGGACTTCAAGTGAAAGTTAATCAAAAGGGATAAAGAAGGACACTACACACTGCTTAAAGGAACCATACATCAACAAGACAGAACGATTATAAATATACACACCCAAAAAACAATGGAGCATCTATGTTCAAACAGACTCTTCTCAAGTTTAAGGGCCAAGTAGACCACAAGACAATAATTCTGGATGACATTAACATATCTCTTTTACCACTGGATTGATCTTCCAAACAATATCCAGACAGAAACTATAGAACTCAATAATGCAATCAATAACTTAGATTTAACTGACATACATAGACTATTTCATCCTTCATCAGGTGAAGACACTTTCTTCTCAGCAGCAAATGGATCCTTCTCTAAAATAGACAATATATTATGCTAAAAAGCAGCTCTAAGCAATACAGAAAAGTAAAGAGACTACCCTGCCTTCTATCAGATCATAATGGAATGAAATTAGAAATCAATGATAAAAATAGAAGCTACTCCTATACTTGGAGACTAAATAATATGCTAGTGAATGAACAATGGGTTGCAGAAAACATCAAAGAGGAGATTTAAAAATTCTTAGAGGTGAATGAGGACGCAGATACAACATATCAAAATATCTGGGACACTATGAAAGCATTACTAAGAGGGAAGTTCAGTGCATGGAGTTCATTCCTTAAAAAAAAAAAAGAGAAAGTCCAATAAATGACCTAAAATTATATCAAAAGCCCTAGGAAAAACAATTAATCAACACCAAAACAGTAAAGGACAGAAAATAATTAAAATCTGAGCTGAAATCAATGAAATTGGATCAAAAGAAGCAAATAAAAATTGACAAAGTGACTGGGAATGGAACCACCATTTGACCCAGCTATCCCACTCCCCAGTCTATACCTAAATGACTTAAAAACAGCATACTACAGGAACACAGTCACAATGTTTTTAACAGCACAATTCACAAGAGTTAAACTGTGGAGCCAACATAGATGCCCTTCAGTGGATGAATGGAAAAAGAAAACGTGGCATTTGTACACAATGGAATATTACTCAGCAATGAAAGAAAATAAAATCATGGCATTTGCAGGAAAATGGATGGCATTGGAGAAGATAATGCTAAGTGAAGTTAGCCAAACACAAAATAACAAATGCTGAATGTTTTCTCTGTTATAAGGAGGCTGACTCATAGTGGGGTAGGAAGGTGGAGCATGGGAGGAATAGAAGAATTCTATTTAGGGCAGAGGGGTGGGAAGAATATGGAGGAAAAAGGGATTAGCAAGGATGGTGGAATATAATAGACATCATTATCCAAAATACACATATGAACACACGAATTGATGTCAACCTACTTTATATACAGAGATATGAAAACTGGTACTGTATATGTGTAATAAGAATTGTAATATATTCTGCCGCCATATATTTTTAATTTTTTTTCAAATTTTCAAAATGAAAAGTTGGCTCTTTGAAAAAACAAATACATTTGATAAAACCTTATCCATGCTACTGTAGAGAATGAGAGAAATACTCCAATTAGTAAATCCATGATGAAAAAGGAAACATCACCATGAACACTAGAGAAATACAGAAGATAATTAGAAATTATTTTGAAAATTTATACTGCAATAAAACAGAAAATATTGAAGACATCAACCAATGTCTAGAATCATGTGACTTACCCAAACTGAGTAAGTTAAACAGATCATTTTCAAGCAATGAAATAGAAGACACCATGAAAGCCTACCAACCAAAAATAAATAAATAAATAAATCCCAGGACTCAATGGATACAAGACCTTCAAAGAAGAACTAACACCAATACTCCTCAAATTATTCCATGAAATATTAAAAGAGGGAGCAGTTCCAAACTCACTCTATAAGGCCAATATCTCCTTGATTCTGAAATCAGACAAACACAGAAAAGAAAGTGTACTTCAGACCAATACCTCTAAAAAGCAGAAACAGTTATTCTGAATAAAATTCTGGCAAATCAAATACATATCAAAAAGATGGTTCATCATTATCAAGTGGGATTCTTCCCAGGGATGCAAGGTTGGTTCAACATATAGAAATCAATAAATGTAATTCATCACATCAGTAGATTTAAAGATAAGAACCTTATGATCATCTCAACAAATGCAGAAAAAGCATTTGACAAAATACAGCACCCCTTCATGTTCAAAACACTACAAACACTAGGGATAACAAAAACTTACCTCAACATTTTATAGGCTATCTATGCTAAGTCTCAGGCCAACATCATTCTAAATGGAGAAAAACTGAAGGCATTCCCTCTAATATCAGAAACAAGACAGGGATGCCCTCTCTCACCCCTTCTATTCAATATAGTTCTTGAAACACTGGCCAGAGCAATTAGACAGATGAAAGAAATTAAAAGAATATATATAGGAAAAGAAGAATTTAAACTAGCACTATTTTCTGATAATGATTATGTACCTAGAAGATAAAAAAAAAACTCCACTAGAAAACTTCTAGAACTAGAATTCAGCAAAGTAGCAGGATATAAAATAAATACCCACAAATCAAAGGCATTTCTGTATATCAGTGACAAATCCTCGGAGAGAGAAATGAGAAATACTACCCCATTCACAATATCCTCAAAAAATAAAAAGAAACTTGGGAATCAACAAGAGGTGAAGGATCTATACAATGACAACTACAAGACACTAAAGAGAAATGAAAGACCTTAGAAGATGGAATGATTTAACTTGATCTTGAATAGGTAGAACTAATATTATCAAAATGGCCCTACTACCAAAAGCACTCTACAGATTTAATGCAATTCTAATGAAAATCCCAATGGCATTCCTCATAGGAATAGAAAAAGCAATCATAAAATTTATATGGAAAAATAAGAGACCCAGAATAGCTAAAGCCATCCTTAGCAGGAAAAGGGAGGCAGGCATCATTGCTATACCAGAGCTTAAACTATACTACAGAGCCATAGCAACAAAAACAGCATGGTACTGGCATCAAAACAGGCTGGTAGACCAATAGCCCAGAATAGAGGACACAGAGACCAACCCACTAAACCACAATTATCTTATATTAGACAAAGGTGCTAAAAATATGCACTGGAAAAAAGATAGCATTTCAACAAATGCTGCTGGGAAAACTGGAAATCCATATGCAGCAAAATAAAATTGAATCCCTCTCTCTCACCATGCATAAAGGTTAACTCAAAATGGATCAAGGATCTAGGAATTAAACCAGAGACTCTACAAATAGAAGAAAAAGTAGGCCCTAATCTCCATCATGTGGGATTAGGCCACAACTTCCTTAATAACACTCCTATAGCACAGGAATTAAAACCAAGTATCAACACATGGGATGGATTGTAACTAAAGATTTTTATTAAAAAAACTCAATATAATAGAGAGCATAGTTTATGGGAGCAATTTTTTACCCCTCATACATCAGATAGAGCACTAATCTCTAGGGTATATAAAGAACTCAAATGTCTTAACACCCCCAAAAAATCCAATCAATAAATTGGCCAAGGACCCGAACAGACACTTCTCAGAAGAGGATATACAATCAATCAACAATTATATGAAAAAAGGCTCATCATCTCTAGCAGTCAGAGAAATTCAAATTAAAACCACTAAGATACCATCTCACTCCAGTAAGAAGGGCAGCTAGTATAAAGACAAACAACAATAAGTGTTGGCGAGGATGTGGGGGAAAGGTACACTCATACATTGCTGGTAGGACTGCAAATTGGTGCAGCCAATTTAGAAATCAGTATGGAGATTCCTTGGAAATCTGGGAATGGAACCACCATTTGGCCCAACTATTTCTCTTCTCAGATTATACCAAAAAACTTAAAAACAGAACACTACAGGGACACAGCCAGGTCAATGTTTATAGCAGCACAATTCAGAATAGCTAAAATATGGAGTCAACCTAGATGCCCTTCAGGGGATGACTGGATAAAAAATGTGGCTTATATAAACAATGGAATATTACTCATCATTAAAAAAGAACAAAATCATGGCACTTGCATGTAAATGGATGGAGTTGGAGAAGATAAATCTAGGTGAAGTCAGCTAATCCCCCCCCCAAAAAAAAATGCCGAATGTTTTCTCTGACATAAGGAGGCTGACTCATAGTGGGTTAGGGAGGGGGAGCATGGGAGGAATAGAGGAATTGATGAATTCTACATAGGACAGAGGAGTGGAAAGGAAAGGGAAGGCACAGGGGATTAGCAAGGATGATGGAATGTGATGGACATCTTTCTACAAAGTTCATGTATGAAGACTTGAATTGGGTGTCAACATACCTTATATACAAATAGAGATAAAAAAATTGTGATATATATGTATATTAAGAGTTGTAATGCAAAAAGTGCATGTATAATGGCATAAATTGATGTGAACATACTTTATATAGAGGAATATGAAAAAAATTGTGCTCTATGTGAAATAAGGATTATGATGCATTCCACTGTTGTCATGTATTTAAAAAAATAATAATAAAACCCATAAAAAATCATGATCTAAAAATTTCTAGAAAGAAAGAAAGAAAGAAACAAACAAACAACAAACTAAACGAGATAGGATGCATTTGGTGCTACATACCTGATATATCCAGTGGTCTGGAGGCTGAGGCAGGGGGATCACAATTGTGAAGCTTACCCTAGCAACTGAGTGAAACCCTGCCTAAATTTAAAAATAAATAGGCAGTAATGAATTTTAAAAATTAAGAAAAAATTAAATTTTTTAAATAAAAATTATAAAAGGACTGAGGATAGTGTTCAGTAATAAGGCACCCTGGTTCCAATCCCCAGTTTCACAAAAGGAAAAAACGAATGAAAAAAAGTCCTTTTCAAAGTTACAGAAAATATATTTTTAAATTTATAAATTGTATATATGAAAAAAATTCTATTCCTCAAATGACTCCATTAAAGAGAACAAGGAGAAGTGACAGATGAAAGAAACAAATTGCCTCACCTTTAACCAAACTCTTCTAAGAAAGGAGAACAGAGACTGTGAGAGAAACGCAGGCAAGAGCCGTGAACAGCCCCTTCAAATAGCAGGTATCTAAATGCCCCTTCATCACAAAGCAATCAATGTCTTAAGAAAGGAGGGACTGCACCATAAAGTCACATTGAACACAAATTGAGACAGTGTTGAAGAACATGTGGGGTTATCATGAAGGTCCACAGAAACAGATGTGGACCCTACAGCACCTGTCCATATGGGGACACAGCACACTCCTCCAGAGCCGAGACCCAAGGCCTGGTGACAGAGAATGTCCATTTGGTAATAGATAAATAATAAAGTATGGAAAATAACCATTTCTGGCAATCAGCCACATTTTCTTTGCCATATTGCATACAGTTTGACAAATACTATGAAACACCATGTCAGTTTTATATAGCTGTCACATAAATGTCACATTTCACATATAAGCATACTTAAATAGTACATCTGCAGAATTTGAAAAAAAATACAAATCCAGATAAGCACATAAAAGACTGAATTAAACATCCTGGGTATAGATGATAGGACTCCTCATTATAAAGAGGACGGCTTCCCTCATGTTCATCTATGATAACACCCCATCAAAATTTCACCATGGTTTCCTTTTCATTGAAGAAGGAACCAAAGCAAACAGTTTGAAAATTCTCCTGGAAGGTTGAATTGGTATGAAATTAGCCAAGAATTCTGAACTCTAAGAGCAGAAGCAGGAGCTATCATTACCAGGCACTAATGCATATTATAAAATCATCATATTGCAGTAATTTGAGGACCAAAAAAAATCACAATGCAGAAATTTCATAGATGACTCCATATGTATGTAAATGTCATTTTTATTATGAAGTGCAAGGAAAAGGCCTAGCTAAATGCAACCATCTCCAGCAGAGGATTTGATGTGAATGAACAAGGCAACCCAACGGGAAGGGAGTTGTGGGTGGAGGTGCAGAGCACTGGTAGGGCTTGGGGGCAGGATGTGTGTGGTACTGGATTACACTTCAGCATCCCAAAGAAGCACATATTGAGGAGGATTGTGTTTCAAAATTATACCAGAATAGGAGGCTCCTGGATTCTCTTCACACATGGATACACCAAATAAATACCTACTTCTGTTTTGAATCCCTCTTAAATAAAGTTATACATGGACTGAGAGACCTATGCATTGGACCACTCAGAAAATCTCTACCATCCAAAGGGCAGGCAAAGTTGGGGGACACGTGGGCATTAGTCCTGCCTTGAGCAATGTGGCACATAATTGGGACAGAATGCCCCCATCCAGTGGCACCCAGAGTGGAGGCAGACTGAATTGGGGTCACAAATGGAGCACATTGAACACTAAAAGACTTGTAGCTGGAAAAGCAATTTGTCTGGTTCTCATAGAAGAGCTGGATATACAGGATGAGAGAAAAAGGAGTGCTTTTCTATTGCTGTGGAGGGTCATGAGCTTTATCCATGGGACCAGGACAGAAGGGGAGTGAGGTCTCAAGGGTCCCAGTTTATCCCTAGAAGGGATTTGCAGCATGATCTGCAAACTGTGGTTGCTAACAGTTGAGCTCCTCCCTAGCCAGTCCCTAAAGCAGACAGGACAAATGCAGTCCACCCAGCAGCCCTGCCTGAGCCCTCTCCCCCCTTCCTCAGTAAAAACTCCAGGTCTAGCCAGTTCTTTCTGGAAGGAGTAAGTCCAGGCACTCAGGGTCCCAACATTTTTCCCATCTCATGGACTCCATCCTGACCCACCAAGATTTGGGAGCAATGGCAACTGTGCATGTGCAAATCTCCCTGGATCACAAAGGAGGGGCATCACATTGATGTCTGAGTATTTCCCTGTGTTACAATCCACACCAGGAGTGCAGCAAAAGGGGTCAAAACCCTGTTTCTTTCTAGAACAGGCTCACACCACCTTCCTGCAGGGAGCACAGGCAGCCTGGGTTCTAACAAATTGCATCAGGAATTCAGTCACCAGCCAAGTAGGAGAGCTGCAGCAGCCCGACTCCAGCTGTGGGAAAATCTCCTATCAAATAGGCGAAGGAACTAGTCCTCCAACGACGTGGGTATGGAGAAAGAGACCTGCTCACATGGGGCTAGAATATCAGTTTAGTGCAGCCATTTTAAAAAATAGAATGGAGTTCTTTAAAAGCTAACAACCACTCTGGATGCATTTCCAAAGGAACTTGAACCAGTGTGTTAATAAATGCCTGCATGCCCATCGCTGTTCCAGGATCCACAGGAGTCAGGACAGGGAACTTCTGAAATGGCTTCTGGAGAAGGAGACTCCTCCCAGCCACAGGGCAGTCACCTGCTCCCCTGAGAAACTACTTCCCCTAAATGCACCTGCTCATAGGTCCACAGGTGGCTGATATTTACCAGATGTTCAGGAGACCTCAGATGAGCCAGGTGTGGGATGCTCCTGTCAGGCAGAGCCAAACCAGGACCAGGAAAATGTCACAGAGGGCATGAGACCCCTGGGACATGCAGTCCACAGGGGGGACACTCAGCCCAAAGACATTCTGACAAGGTATCTGGCCTGGGAGAGGAGGGGAGAATACACATGCACACACACACACACACACACACACACACACACACTCACACATGTGCACACATATTTGTACTGGAAATGGGGACAGGGGACTTGAATTTGAGGGATTCATTGATACATGTGTACAGGTTTCGTCTGGGAGACGGGGTTCTGGATCTGACATTTTGCTTCCATTATATTTAGAACATTCAGGGGGAACCAGGCAAAAGGGCACACACCTGTAATCCCAGCCAGTCAGGAGGCTGAGGCCCAAGTTCAAGGCCAGTCTCAGCCTCTGTCTCAGGATAAATGATAAAAAGTAGGAGGGATGTAGCTCCGTGGGAAAGGGGCTCTGCATTCAATCCACTATGCCCCATGCCCCCCCCAAAAGAAAGAAAAGCTCAGGGGGAAAAAAACCTGAGACCCCTGCAGACCCCAGCCCCCTTGGGTAGGAAAGAGCCCACGGAGTTGTGGTTCTCACGGTCCCAAGACTCTGAAATCCACCACAGAAGAAATTCAGGGAGGAGACTTGAGCTGCCAATTTGTACAGGAGATACCCATGTGTTCAATAATGAGAATAAAAAGAGTCCAACATCTTTAAAACCTGAGAAATGTGAAATAAACGCCTATCAGAGAGAAAATTAAACAGTATCAATGAAGATAGGAAACAAAAGAATTCTAATAAACTCAAAGAATTTAAGTGCTTCTTAATTATTTGTGGAAAGTGTTTTGCCATTAAAGACACGATAGCCCCTGCCACAGGGACTTGCTGCAATCAGTTCATAGGACCAGGATAATACATTAATAGTCATGGGATATTCAGATTAAAAATAGTGTAAAATACCATGGGTAAGTTTTACACGGGTGCCATATGCATGTGGTATTATGTGTAACTCTGATGCACTAATAAACAATCCAGCATGCTTTACTCTTAATGGAAGCACCCAATCCTAAATTTCATCCACAAAGTTAAATATATGTAAACTTAACCAAGAAACTTTTGAAGTATAAGAGCAAAAAAGTATAAGAAAAAAATAATAAGAAGTTATTACCTAACACGTGCATTGTGAAGCTGTACTGTTACAATTGTCATCAAGGAATCACGACGTCAACAGAGTCCACCCAGGAAACCACGTGGTTGTAAAAATCATACACTTAATTGCAACAGAAAAGTCATTATATATCAAACCCTAACCAGGCCGATCTCAGCAACTTAGCTAGACCAGCGGGCAGAATAAAAACTAAAAACTCCCAGGGAGAGAGCTCAGTGGTAAAGCAACCTTCTGTTAACTACCAAAACACAACCACCACCAAAAAAAAATAATAATAAATAAACTGCACAAAACTAGCTTAGGAATAGGCAAGGTCCCTGTTCACCGCAGCTTCCCTCCTGCAGGAAAATGATGTTTGGAAATTTGATTTTTTTGGGGGGAGGGGGGTGCTGGGCATTGAACTCAGGGCCACTCCACCACTGAGCCCCATCCCCAGCCCCATTTTGCATTTGATTTCGAGGCAGGGTCTCCCTGAGTCTCTAAGTGCCTCACCCACTTGTGGAGGCTGGCCTTGACCTCGAAATCCTCCTGCATCAGCCCCCACCCCCAGCCGCTGGGAATGACAGTTTGCGCCATCCCCTGGCTTGGAGATTGGATTCTTCTTATGGTCCCACCTGTCAATCACCACAGCCCGGGAAGATGCCAGGCTGCCTCGCTCACCTGCCAGAGATAGGACTTGAGCAGGGGCTGAGGCTGCCCCAGGGGATGGGGAGGCTGCCTGGAGTCTCCGCCACTGTCACGCTCTCCACCCAGCTGGCCAGGGGGACAGAGGGGCACTGTCCGCAATGGGCTCAGGCCTGTGGTTGCAGAGAGCCCCCGGAGTCAGGGTCGGCCAACTCGGGTTCCCCACACAGCTGGTCCCTCCAGACAGCCTCCCTGCCCCGCCTCCCTCCGGAGCCTCCCTGTCCAGGCACCAGGTGCCACTGCACACTCACCATCTCCTGGTGCCCAGCTTCCAAGCCTGCCCTGGGGAGCTTCGGCCCCTGCATGGCAGGGCCACCCGGGATCCTGGGCAGGAGCGAAGCCTGGAGTCCAACTGCAGGAATCTGAGTGGAACCGCGGACCACGGAGAAATAAATCCCATTCCCAGCGCAGAGGCCCGCCCCCTGCTGCTGGCTACGCTCAGGATTGGACAGCGCTCAGCAGGGAGGCTTCTGATTGGACAAGAAATCAGTCAGTCTCCGCTCTCCAGAGTCTGAGCCCAGTGAGCTTTCTTTTTGAGTGACAGGGGGGTGATCTCCACTCCAGGCAAGGAGGGAACAAGAATGGCAGGGTTTGGATGCAACTTTTTTCATTTTTTTTTTCCTTTTGAGGTCTCAGCATTGGGTTAGGGTTAGGGTGACCAGAATTCTAAATTCTGTTGGGTTTGATGTTAGGAAATTGAAGTGAATTCTTGAAAGTTTCATCACCTGGGCCTCCTCCTATAATAAGACCACCCAAAGCATCTTTGAAAGGGTGACTTTTCTTCTGTTTATCTGTGCAAAATTCTCCAAGCAGAACTGGCCTTTCGCCCCATAGGAACTGCCCAGTGCATCATGGCCAGCGCTGGTGGAGGCTCACTGGGGACCTGGCAGGCGCCCTGGAGGAGTTTACCACCCAGTTGGCAGCCTGAGAGCTGATGTTCCTCCAGCTGAGTTGAATCTATTGGAGCCCACCTTGAGGCTGGAGGCAGAGTAAGGAGATCAGCACAGAAGAGACCCCGAGAGTGCAGACCTGAGTATACTGCAGCTGCACCCGGGCTCCCTCGCTCTCTGGACACTGGGGGTTGAATTCAGAGGCCTCGACCTCTGAGCCCCTTCCCCAGCCCTAGTTTGAATTTTATTTAGAGACAGGGTCTCACTGAGTTGCTTAACACCTTGCTTTTGCTGAGGCTGCAATGGCCATAGGATAACAGCCTTGCACAGATCAAGGCCACCCTGGTTCCTGACAGTCCCCTGGATCCCACGCAATGGAATCCTGCCTCCTCCTAAAACCAAAGGCCCCCTGCCCAGATGTGCATCCTTAGTATCAGCTGAAGACTCTGCACTTGACAAGAAAAAAGAAACAACAACAACAAAAGACAGACCCTTCCTGCTTGTCTTGATGCAAACAAAGTCAATGTGTTTCCAAAAAGAGCTCTGGTCTTGTCCCCCCAATTCAGTGGTGCAAAAAGTCACATAATACATAGAACACTTCTCATTAAGAGGGGCTCAAGGGTCTCTCTCTTTAAGGAATAACAATTTGCATTTGATTGGGAGTCCAGGGAAGCCAATTCCAGGTTTTCCTAATTTGGTAAATAACTCCATAGACTCCAATGCACCCTGCTCCTCTCTGCCTTTGTTAACTCTACAGGACTGGAGATTACCTGCCCCCTGGAACCCCTGCACTTGCAGATGAGTGGGGGGTGTCCTATCTTCTCCATTCAGTGCCCTGAACCTCCACCTTCCCACAGGCTCCAACACCATTGGCAGCATCCAATGGGGGAGCGGTTTAGAAAATTCTGGAATATACCTAAAGACATTTCCTTATCCGGCTATGATGCTATCAAGTTGGACCCATGATCCTTTTAAGTACATTTTATCTTTTACTGTTTTATTCATTCTTTTTTAGTTATACATGACCATAGAGTCCATTTTGGTAAAATTATCCAAAAATAAAATATACATTATTCTCCTTAGGACCTCATTTTTGTGGGTGGCATGATGGACAGATTCACTTAGGGATTTTCATATATTTAAATAGGAAGATTATGGTCGACTCATGCTACTGTCTTTCCTGTTCTTATCTCCCCTCCCTTCCTGTTGTGCCACTTTGTCTAATTTACTGAACTTCTCTTTGTTCCCCCCACCTTCCTTGTGATGTACATAACGCATACCAGGGTAAACATGTGACCTTTGGTTTGGGGGGATTGCCTTATTTTACTTTAGGATGATAATCTCCAGATCCATTCATTAACTGGCCAATGTCATGAAGTCATCCTTTTTTAAAGCTGAGTAATATTCCACCATGTATCCATACCACAATTTCTTTATCTATTCATCTGTTCATGGGCATTTAGGCTGGTTCTGAAGCTTAGCTATTGTGAACTGTGCTATCACAAACATTGATGTGGTTGTGTCCCTGTAGTATGCTGATTTTAAATCCTCTGATTTATGCTGAGGAGTGGGATAACTGAGTCAAATGGTGCTTCCAGTCCTAGTTTCTTGAGGATTCTCCATCCTGCTTTCCAGAGGGGTTGCAGCATTGTGCAGTGCCTCCAACATGGTGTGAGCATTCCCTGTCCCCCACATCCTCACCCACTTATTGTTACTGTATTCTTGATAATTGCTATTGTGACTGGAGTGAAAGAGAAGCTCAGTGCAGTTTTAATTTGCATTTCCCTAATTGCTAGATATGTTGCCTTTTCAGTATTTATTTTTTAAAATATTTTTTTCTATTCGAGTCAGACCCAATAACTTTATTCTATCTATTCCTTTTTTTGTGGTGCTGAGATGGAACTCAGGGTCTTGCACGTGCTAGGCAAGCACTCTAGAGCCGAGCCTCAGCCCCAGCCTTCATTTTCAGTATTTTTTACATTTGATTCTCAGTAACAGCAGCCCAGTTATTTGGGGAACCAGTTTTGCTGCATTTATGAAATGGGAACATTTCTCTTGAAGGAAAACTGAGAAGGTCAAGCCACATGCCCAGGATTCCAGGGATGAGCAGAACACAGTTGTCTTGCCCAGGATGAGGAGAAGATTATGTGGGTGAGAAGAGGGAGAGAGCCAAGGACCCCCTGGGGCCAGAACCCCTTCTTCCCCCATGAGGGAAATGATTAATTATTATTGCTGTTACTTTTCTTCACCAAAATGAGAAATTTTCCTAAACTACCAGTTCCACTAAATTTAGGTCCCTGATGGAGCTCAGATTTGTCTTGAGAGGCAAGGAAAAGTGAATAACCAACCCAGTGGTTCAATAACCAACAAGCTAGACCTTGGGATCCTTGGGGACAAAACACTGGGTTTTACCCAATAATTAACAATGCAACAGCACCCAGCACCCAATTAATGGGGGACGGAGAATTGGATCAGTGGGTGTGGGGGTCTGTGGGTGGCCAGCTGCAGGAGCTTGCCTATGGGTGCATTCTTTGCATCTGGGAGGTTTTTCAACACCAATGAGAGAAGCAGAGTGGTGAGAACACAAGAAAAACCCTCTGCAATATTCTAGCCAGGAAAATTCATAAGCACTTTAAAAGCATCTTAATGTTTACCCTCAGTCCTCAATCTGAATGAAACCATTTAAAAAGAGTTGTCAACATGAAAAGTTTCTGAAATCTGCTGGTTTGTGGATCACTGCAAATCCATATGAGTCCATGGCTAAATGCATAAGTAAAAATATATATCTAATAATGAGCATTTTCTTAAAACTTCTATCCTGAAAACACTGCCCTATTTGCTTTGATAACTAAATTATCATTTAATCATTCCTCTAGCAATACTTGAGGTCCATAAAGAACTGTGGAACACGTCTGGTTGGGACAGAAATGTTGAGATACCAAAATGAAAGTTACTCTGAACCTCAAAAAAAAAAAGATTCATAAATCACCAGAATGCAGGAATGCCCACAAAATATTTGAAATTAAAAACAAGGGACTGGGGTTTTGGCTCAGTGACAGAGCACCTTCCTAGCACCTATGAGGCACTGGGTTCAATCCTCAGCACCACATTAAATAGAAATATGTAAAATAAATGTATACTGTCCAACTAAAAACTATTTTTAAAAATAAAGAACAGATTTCTAAAAAAGCAACTCCCTGCAATGCAGCATTTCTCCTAGACCAGCTTCCTGTACCCCCCAATACTAGCATGATGTGAGCAAGGTTAGAAAAATGGATGAGAATTTACAGAACTCTGCTCTGGCCCCATCTCTAGTCCAGCCCCACTTAAACGTCCCTCTCCAAATAGCAACACCTCAGACCACGTATTTGCTGTCTCTCCCTTTAGGGCTTTCTCACATTTTTTCCTTTCTTTCTTCTTGTGGTGCTGGGGATTGAACCTGGGACCTTGTGCATGCAGGGCAAGCACACTACCGACTTCACTGAATTCCCGGCTCCTCACGTTCTTTCCTGAATGTGGATCTGTTTTCTAAATAGGTGTATCCATGCGCCTGACAAATGAAGTTCTTTTCTGCCATGAAAACCAAGGAACCTACTTTTTCTGAGCTGATGTCCCTGTCTCTCCCTGGAGTCTCTTCCCATGACACAACCTCACACAGCCAGAGTCAGACATGAGCTTTGGAATTGTGTGGGGTTGTTATTTCTTGGGGTCTGATGTCACATATATCACTGGAGGGAGGTAACAAGCAGCTATGCACTTTTTTTTTAATAAGCAAAGGACAAGGTTTGGTAGCTCATGTCTGTAAGGCCAGGCATTTAGGAGGCTGCTGCAGGAGGATCTCAAGTCGGAGGCCACAGTTGGCCTCTTAGCAAGACCCTGCCTCAAAATAAAATATTCAAAGTTCTGATATTGGGTGAGTTTTCCTGAACAATGAAGGGTCAGAGTTCCTGTTTCAACAGTATCCCCTTAGGATGCTGTGTGTAGGTGTGTGACTGTCACCTTCCAACAGGACCTAGAGCAGTTGCTGGTGTCCACCTGTAGTAATAAATAGATCAAATGAAGTGAGTAAATAAGTAAATCAATCAAAGATCTTACACTGTAGCTGGTTGTGATCCCACGGATATGGAGGTTAGGTTGTGTTTCTTGGCTCTTGTGTTCTTGCAAGAGAGGATTTTAGATAATACATAAAATGTAATCAAAGTAGAGCAAACTTTATTGGCCCAGAAATCACTATCAAGAAAGGGGGAGGAAAACAGTGAGGTTTCTCTGACATCTCTAGGCCTCACACCCCTTTGATCCTCAGGTTTATGGGAGATGCTGTGGGTGACTCCAGAATTCTACCCATGGACCAATTCCTACTCTTAACTGGCAGTAGGATGACATCATGTTTGTAGGTTCCTACTCCACATGGTCTTGTCCAGAGACACCAAAGCAAAACCCAAGTGTGTGTGTGTGTGTGTGTGTGTGTGTGTGTGTGTGTCTTTGTGAATTTTACTATAATACAAATTTTATTATGGCAGCTATTATGAAGACAAACAACAACAAGTGTTGGCGAGGATGTGGGGAAAATGGTACACTCATACACTGCTGGTGGGACTGCAAATTGTGCAGCCAATATGGAAAGCAGCATGGAGATTCCTTGGAAATCTGAGAATGGAACCACCATTTTATACAGCTATCCTGTGGAGCTAACCTAGATGCCCTTCAGTGGATGAATGGATAAAAAAATATGCATTATATATACACAATGGAATTTTATTCAGCAATAAAAGAATAAAATTATGTGTGTGGGGGAGATTATGGTCTTGTTCTCTTGGTTTCTGACTTTTAGGGAATAGAGTTTTTCTGAGATTCTCACCAGTATCTTTGCCTTTGTCAAAGGGGTATTGCAACTTACTTCTGTTTCTTGCTGTCTAACTTTTGTGGTTTTCCAAAATGAGATATGAGGTACAAGTGGATTTTATGTGGATATTTTTAATGTAGGAGTTCACTAATTACTATTAGAAGCATCAGATGAGCTCAGAACAGTAATAAAATTTAATATCATCAGTTACTTATGTGCATAAGAAAATAAGTAGCAAACATAAAATTAAAGACAGTTCTAATGACCATAATATCAAAAGCAAAATAATTGGGAATTTTTCAAGAAATGTGAACACTTGAACATATAACATGGCTTGTTTTTAGAAAATATACCATTATCCCTAAGCCACCTTGTTTTTTGTGGTGACCTTAACTCATAGAAAAAAAATAGGAATTAAAAGTATCCCCTGTGATCCTGAGGACAGGACTTACGTAAGGTCTACCAGTGAGCTCTATCATCATCCCATTTATATTTTTCTTTGAGATATGGTCTTGCCAAGTTAGTGGGGCTAGACTCAAAGTTGTGACACTCAAGGCTTGGCTTCCAGGGCAGCTCGGGTTACATGCATGTGTCATCACAACCCTGGTAGGGATCAGCCTTTTTTGTTTTCTTTAGTTGTAGTAAACAGAGTAACTTATTTTATATATTTATTTTTATGTGGTGCTGAGGATGGAACCCAGTGCCTCACATGTGCTAGGCAGGTGCTCTACCCCTGAGCCCCAGCCCCAGGGGTTACATTCCTGACTTTAGTATTACAGGTTGGCTCAGGATAAGATCTAGGTTTGCAAACGTGAATAATGTCCCCATTTTGTGAGTAGAAGGTAGAGGCCACAATGAGAGAAAATGTCTATCCTTATCCTTGGAATAGGAACATCAACTGTGGATTCACCTGCAACTTAGTATTTGAGGATTTCCCAGATATTACAAATATAAGCAAAGGAGACATGAGGTCAAGGCTCTGAGGAAGGGGGACTAGGTATTTCAAATTGTGTGGCATCAAACTGAGAAAAACAATGCTAAGGTAGCTGGGTATGGAGAACAGTGTCCCTCACATTTAACTGTTGGATCACAGAAGATATATAAGAAAATAAACCATTTTCTGGGTACATTTTAAAAAGATGATCATGGGTAGGACTTGGTCAGAAGTCATCATTATCACACTCCACCCACACACCTACACATATTACTTCCCTTTTACCTCTTCCCCACTCTAGCAGTCAAGTCAACATCCACTCCTCAAGGTGCATCCTTGCATGAAGAGAAAGGACTGAGCCACAGTACCCTGGGGATCACAATGGGCAGATCTTTGCCTAGCTTATGGCAGAAACTAGCAAAGGAATGGCAGAGTTCAGGAACATCTCTCTTTTCTCTCACAAACAAATAACTAGAGATTTCAATTATAAATTGATGGATGAAGTGAAATTGGGAGTATTGGATCAAATATTTGGAACACTGAAAATATAAATGTTCAGCAGCCTTAATGTCTTATTTCATTTTTATCTTTGTTTTTGTTTTTAATGCTGTGGATTGAGCCCAGGGGCACTCAACCTCTCAGCAACATTCCTGATCTTTTTTTTGTAACTTAGAGACAGGGTTTCACTGAATTGCTTAGTCCTTTCCTAAGTTTCTGAGGCTGGCTTTGTATAGCCTCCAGAGACACTGGAATTACAGTCATGCACCACCACACCTTGCTAAGGTTTTATTTCATTATTTGCACAAGAGCAGCTTTTCATGTAATATAACCTACTGAATGCTCTCAAAATATTGCACTTTGTGAAAAATTCAAAGAGATAACTTATTACATTATATTAACAAACTTAAATATGTTTTTCTTCTGCCTTGGCTTCTTTTCACTTGATAAAATCAGGTTAGGACATAGTTTTTTAGTTTCTTTATTCTTTTTTTTGGGGGGGGGATATAATAGGGATCAGTCTCAGTATCACTCAACCACAAAGCCACTTCCCCAGTCATGTTTAATTTTTTTTTTAGAAACAGGGTCTCACTGAGTTGTATAGGTCCCTACTAATTTGCTGAGTCTGTCTTTGAACTTGTGGATTTCCTGCCTCAGCCTCCCAAGCCATTGGGATTGCAGGGATGTGCCCCCACTCCCAGTTTCTTCATTCTTTTGTAGTTGTTGCTTTCTTTTGTTACATAAATTCAAGTTGAATAACAGTATGTTTAACAATACAGATATAGAGAAAAGCCAGTGGTGTAGGTAAGCAATTGAACATATCCACCAGAAAGTAGATTATATATTCACCATGGTGTATTACTCAGCCATCAATACAAACTCCTCTAATGGTCAGCAAAATAGATGGAATTGGATGATGTCATGCTAAGTGAAGAAATACACAATAGTGTCACATCTCATATGTTAACTAATATCATGTGCAAGTACAATAGTGATGAGTATGGCTGAGGAGTGTGTGGGGGGCATCAAGGGCAGAAGAGGATGTTTGGATATTATGAATACATGTATATGCATATATATATAAACATCACACTTAATCCCATAAGTATTTGCAATTGCTATGTGATAAAAACAACCATCTCTCATAATTATCAAATTCTGCACTAAGAACAGAATCCTGCTGTCTTTTGGAATTTCCATTATATGATGCTATATTATTGATGAAGCTCCCTGATAACAACCAGGCTCTTCCTACACATCCATTCTATTTTATTCCAGGCTCTGAACATAGAGTATACAATGTATTTCTGCATCTGAATCATCTCACTTAGCCTAAAGTCCTCCAGTTTGTCTGTTGTATTGGAGAATATTCTTTTGTTTCTGGGGTTTGGACCCAGGGTTGCCTTACCTGTGACGGAGATCCACCATCATTATCTTTTTCAGTTTTAAGACAGAATGTTACCAAACTACTAAGGCTCGCCTTCAAATTTTGGCAACACTTCCATATACACCATCCTTATTTTAAAGTTGAGTAATAAGTGAGGTGTGGAGGCACATTTCTTTTGTCATGCTAGGGACTCGATAGGCTGAGGGAGGAGAATCATGATCTTGGAGCCAGCTTCACATCTTGGTGACACCCACTGCACCTTAAAAGACCTTGTCTCAAAATAATTTTTTAAAAATTGAAAAGTTTATATATGTATGTTGATACATTTGTGTGTAAACACAATGATAAATCTCTCTTTCACTATTATCTGCAATATACCATAGGTTCTTGTTCCTGAGTTACTCTTTGGATATTTAGGTTGTGATATATTGAAGTTAACTTGGGAGGGTAGATATTCCTAAAGATGGATTTTATTTCCTTCAATTGTTGAAGTGGTTAATGTCAGCTGTCCATTTGAGTGGATTGAGAGAATTGGTGTGAATGATCTCTGCAGGTGACTATGAGTGTGCTTCCAGAAGGCTGAGTCAGAAAGCCTGGGGAATACCTGTAATGAACATATATATTGGTGTTCAATAGGTTTGATTTTAAAAAAAGCAAGAGAAGCAGTCACTCACTTATGCTCCAAGCTTCTTGAAGTCCCCTTTGGGGACTTGCACCATTGGCTCTACTTGGGTCTTTAAAAAATTTTTTATTTGTTTTAATTAGTTATCCATGACAGTAGAATGCATTTATATACTTTGATATATCATACATAGATGGGATATAATTTCTATTTTTCTGAGTATACATGTTGTAGAATCTCATGTGTCATACAGTTACATACATACATAAAGTACTAATGTCTGTTTCATTCTTTCTTATTCCCACATCCCCTGCCTTCCCCTCCTTTCACTTTCCTCTACCTAATGGAAGTTAATGCGATTCTTTTTTTCTTTTGCATTACAATTGTTAATACACATATATTCCACAATTTTTATATCTTTTTATGTAACATATGTTGACACCCAATTCAAGTCTTCATACATGTATTTTGGATATATGACACATTCTACCATCCTTGCTAATCCCCATGCCCCTCCCTTTTCCTCCCACCCCTCTGCCCTATCTAGAATTCATCTATTCCTCCTATGCTCCTCCTGCATACACCACTGTAAGTCAGCCCCCTTATGTCAGGGAAATATTCCGCATTCATTTTTTGTTTTAAGGGGGGGGGGCATTGGCTAACTCCAGTTATTATCTTCTCCAACTCCATCCATTTACATGCAAATGCCACGATTTTATTCTTGTATTGCTGAGTAAAATTCCATTGTGTATATTTGCCACATTTTTTTATCTATTCATCCACTGAAGGGCATCTATGTTGGCTCCATAGTTTAGGTATTGTGAGTTATGGTGCCATAAACATTGATCTGGCTGTGTCCCTGTAGTATGCTGTTTTCAAACCTTTATACTTAGACTGAGGAGAGGGATAGGTGGGTCAAATGGAGGTTCCATTCCCATATTTCCAAGGAATCTCCATACTACTTTCCAAATGGGCTGCATCAATTTGCAGTCCCACCAGCAATGTATGAGTGTACCTTTTCCCCACATCCTCACCAACACTTATTGTTGTTTGTCTTCATAATAGCTGCCATTCTGACTGGAGTGAGATGATATCTTAGAGTAGTTTTGATTTGCATTTCTCTGATTCCTAGAGATGATGAGAATTTTTTCATATATTTATTGATTGTATATCCTACCCTGACAAGTATCTGTTCAGGTCTTTAGTCCACTTTGATCAGGTTATTTGTTTTTTCATCTACCAGGATCATTTAAGTCCTCTGTTTTGGACCACAGCTGCTTCATTTGCTTCCTCATATTGTGAAGCTTCCAGCTTCTTGGACTGAGCTGTTACCAGTTTCCCAGTGTTGCCATCCTGTAGGCAAACATTTGGTGACTATTACTCCCATGATTATGTGAGTAACTATAATAAGCTCCCTTCTGTATACACATGTACATTTCTTGGGTATTCTACTTTTCTGAAGAATCCTAAAAATACAGGCATATTCTCAATGTCTGGGTCATATGGCATCTCTAGTTCTACTTTTTTGAAAAATCCCCTTATAGTAATTTTAATGTCTATTCAAATTTGTATTCCTGGCAATGATGTCCAAATGTTTCCTTTTCTGCATATCCTCTGCAGTATGTGTTACCTACCAACATTTTGAGGATTGAGCCGACAAGCGTGTGGTTATATCTCATTGTGATATATCCTGAAAGCATAAAAATTCCAGAAGAAAATGAGAAAAATTTTTTTCCATTTGTGTTGGCAATGGTTTTAGATAGAATATCCAGAGACTGTACAAGGAAAAACAGCTGAGACTATATAAAGATAAAAATGCTTCTATACAGCAAAGGAATCAATCAATGAAATGTAAAGTACACTGGGTTAACGAAAACCCATTCTAGCCCCATGTCTGAAAAAGCTCAACATCCAAAATATAAGAAACTTACACAACTCACCAAAATTTAATATAAAACCCTCATAACCTAATTTAAATATGGTAAAATACTTAGATTCTGCCCTAAAATTAAACAAGAGTGTAAAGACATATGAAAGTTATTCAAGATCACGTATTAGGCTACATAAAATGATAAGTTAGCTTTTCTGCTTTATTTGTCTCACAGGATTATGGGTGCACACTCTCCATCCTTCACGGGGCATTTGAGATCAATTAGCAAAATGCCAGGTTCTCATTTTCCCACATTATGTTTCCTCATTATTCCATGTTAATTGCCAAGAAAATCTCGAGCCTGAAAAACAAAAAAATATAAATTGCTAGATAATCATCAACTTTGAAAATTACTTCAGAAAACAATAGAATACATTAGTAGACCCAGATGTGAAGAAATGTAAAATAGACCTACAAATCAACATTTAACTTTACAGCTGCTCAAAAAATACATGCAGTTATGCTGATATGGGAACACATGCCACTAGTCTTGACTACCTTGAGGCCACAGGAGGAGGAGGATTTAGGCTAAGGAATTTGAGGCCAAAATGGCAAAAACCTAGCTCTAAAAATTGACCCATCAAAAAACAAAACCATATCACATTTTTAAAAAGGAGCCTTCATGGGTGATTTCTATGAAATATGTAATTAGGATCAGTAACAATAATTCATGATCACGTCTAAATGTAGAATAAGAAAATTGACTGATTCTTTCTGTAAGGCCAGAAATACCAGCTAACACAGCATAGGAATGGAAATTGCAGACCATCTTTTTATAGATGTTGACGCAGATATTAAAAACCCCTAGGAAACTGAGAACAACAACAAAAAGAATGATTGGACTTCATGACCAAGAGGGACATTGTCATATGGGAAGTTTCCAAAAATCATTTTGATAGAGCAAAGCTCTGGCAAATCACTTACTAAATTACTGTAAAACCTATGTCCAATTATGACCAGAGGAAAATTCTTTTTCAATCCACTTAACGGCAGCTATGAACTCTTTTCATACTTCATGGTGTAAACTGAAGTATTTATCTATTTATTTTTAGGAAAAGAAAAAAATGTATGCTTTTCTAACTTATAAATATTGTTTGAGAATATTAAATGGTATTTTATACATCAAAAATCAAATAGCATATGCAGATGATACTATTATTTCTATAATGTTTCTAAGCAATTTCCATGAACTAATGAAACATAAGAATTACTTGAATTACTTGTTGGGTTAAATGGTCAACATTGAATCATTTAAATTATATACAGTAGCAATGAGCAGTGTTAAAATTGAGGCACAATCCATTCACAAATATAGGGAAAACAATCTAAATGAAAGTATTAACAAAAGAATTGTTCACTGCAAAGTAAAAAGTAAAGGTGAAAGTAAAATGCAAAAAAGATCATGGAAACAAAATGGGAAAACTGTTAATATTCAATAATTAAAAGTTTGATTTTGGGTTTTAAGGATTGATAGGCTTCCTCTAGATTAGTGCGTGGGGTGGGGCCAGGCTTCCTCCTCCAATCTGATATGTATTCTATATATATGAGTTAAGTTATTAATTGTGTTATTGAGCTCTATAGTTTCTTTATTCAACTTTTGTTTGGAAGATCTATCCAGTGGTGAGAGAGGTGTGTTAAAGTCACCCCAGATCACGTTGTGGTCAATTTGACTCTTGAACTTGAGAAGAGTTTGTTTGAACATAGGTGCCTCATTGTTTGGGGCATATATATTTATGATTGTTATGTCTTCTTGGCATATGGTTCCCTTGAGCTGTATGAGATGTTCTTCTTTATCTATTTTGATTAACTTTGGCTTGAAGTCTACTTTATTTAATATAAGTATGGAGACCTCTGCTTGCTTTCAAGGTTCAGGTGAGGGGTATGTTTTTTCCCAATCTTTCATCTTCAGTCTGTCTTTTCCCAAGTCTCCTGGAGGCAGAATATGGTTGGATTTTTTTTAAATCCAGGCTACTAGCCTATGTCTTTTGATTGGTGTGTTTAAGCCAGTAGCATTTAAGGTTACTAGGGAGGCATGGTTTGTATTTCCAGCCATCCTTGTTTATTTTTTTTCTACTTGACTTGAAGTGTTAATTATTGTTTAATTTTTAATTGGTATCTACATATAGGATCCAGCATTTTAATCGAGCATGTGTAGGGATCAAATCAGTGCAATTTCTACCTTCTAAAATATCATTTTGATGTTTGAAACCTGTGAAGTCTTCTTAGAATGTCCAGAGTGTAATAATTACTTGTCCAATTCAAACTATTGGCTATAAAACCTAAGAGTTACTTTTCCCTCTTAACTGCTTTTTGGCACTCCTTGCCATCTGTCTCTTAAAACAGATATAAAAAGCTTTTCTCATTTATGGTTCTTTGTGATCAACTTTTTCAGCTTCAACATATGAGTGCAAAGACACAGGATTTGTGAAATATGAAAAATCACTAGAAAAAGACAGTCTCCCATGGTAAAGCCAGAAAAAAGAAAATAAATTTAATAATTTTAGACTATAATCCCAGTGCCTTGGGAGGCTAAGGCAGGAGGATGGTGAGTTCAAATCCAGCAACAGCAAGGCCCTGAGCAACTTGGTGAGACGCCGTCTCTAAATAAAATACAAAATAGGAGTGGAGATGTGGCTCACTGGTTGAGTGCCCATGAGTTTAACCCCTGGTACACCCCCAAATATATTAGGGTTCACGTTTAATTACTAGGCCTTAGTTATTTTTTGGTGAGATCTATATATAAATGGCATATGCCAATTCTTATGAATTTATTTTATGTAAGTCAAATATAAATATTTTTATAGTATAAGCTTAAATTGATCTATATTAGCATGTATAAAATAACTTAAAAAATGCTTTTAGGTGAGGCTGAATGCCTACAATCCCATCGGCTCAGGAGTCAGAGGATTACAAGGCCAAAGCTCAGTAACTTAGCAAGATTTTCTCCCAATATAAAAAAAATGGCTGGTGAGATAGATTAATGACTAAATGCCCTGGGTTCAATTTGGGGTACAAAGGAAAGGAGGAGGGTTTTAAAATTGCCTTGTCTCAACAACAAAAACAAATGTGAAATTTAAAACCAAAAACAGTATTCTATCACTTTTCTGTGACACACAGAATCTGCTTCAATTCATTTTAAACATTTGAATCTTACACAATCTAAGTTTTCTAACACTCAATAAATGACATGTTTTAATCACGTGTGTCCAGGCCATTAGATGAGTTTAAGATCAGTGTAGCTGAGGAATCTGCAGTCATACAAACTGGAGTGTGCAGGTGCCATGAATTTGCAGTAATAGTCAAGAACTCATAAATGGGTTGTTTATTGCCTTGAAACTGTTGGAAAATTGTTTTCTGATGATCAACTTCTATACTAATATTGGGAAAAACTTAGACCCTTTCCTGATAGAATGCTTCAAAGAAAGGGACACAATTTCATGCAATAATGAGGAGAACTAATCTTCATACAGATAGTGGCCAGAAGAAAGCACAGTCTGGTCATTCTGCTAGCTCCAGTTTTGAACCACAATCATCACTAAATGATGTGTGTCAAGTATATATGATTAAAATTGTGTAAATGCACCATGGTAGTGTTGTGAAGAAATATCTATAGTAATGTCCATGATAAGGTACCATTGTTGTTAGGAAGCATCGTGGAGAATGGAAATGATTCATAGATGACTGAAATCCTGAGCTATGTACCTTCCCAGCTGTGCACATTATGCCTGGCACAACATAATCCAGGAGATCATGAGACATAACACAAGCTCTCTGACATCAAGGAGGTAATCTGAGAAACACCCCTCAAACAAGGGTCTACGGAGTGATACTTCCAGCTTGGTCCACAGGTGCCCTATTGTACTGGGCACTCATGTCCTTTATGCACTGAAGAAGTCAAGCTGCCTCCTAGAGTGGGCATTCTGGGTGGAAGGATATGTAAATCACAGGGAATCTAACACAGATTTCTGAAATAGGTTACATTTGAAGAATTCACATATGGTAAGAAGAAGGAAAAGCCAAGTGAGGAGATGAGAAAAAACAGATCACACGTGAAAAAGAAATTTTCAAAAAAAAAATCACAAGTTTTGTTTCTTAGAGCTGATAGTAAAGACTACCTCTAGTATCTGGATCCAGGAAGGAGTCATGTTAGATATGGTGCTGTCACTAAGTCAGGGGAGGCTGTGTGATACATGCGCCATCATCTGTGTTACAACCATCTAGTGAGGACTGCTCAGGCAGTGGACACGAGCTGGTGGTCAGGACAGAAGTAGAGAGAATTACAGGAGAAGGACACCCCGCTGCAAGTTAGGGTTATTTGGACCCTCTTGGTGGGCACATTCCAGGGTGAAAGTGAGAGGAAGAAACATCTCTTCTCCCATACACAGTGTGAGCACCACCCTGTTCATAAGGGGTGAGGAAATAGGATCTGTCACCCCTAACAACACATGTGCAGATTTACAGCTTGGGGTTGTCCTCATCTCACAGCTCAGCTTCACCACTACTGCCAACCCTCCCCATGTCCTCTTTGTATAAACTAACAGACAAAAGGGAGATGGAGAATTGAGACTGGTCTTGCTTCAAGCAAGTAGGATTGGGACTGAAGTCAGCCTCGGCAGAAACCTCTTACTTGTGCCTCTTTGTGTGCTGGGAATCTATGAACAGCACTAGGGAGAAATGACTGACACCTCAGAGAGGGCGACACCATCACCCAGCCCCTCTGCTGCAAGACACACCCCCCAGTAACATGATGAGCAAACCCTGGGCAAGACTTGACTGAATGGCAGCTCTTTATGAGAAGTAGATATGAGAACCATGGGTTGCTTTTGTAAATTTTCAGGGTTTGAAAATACAGCTCAGGTTTCACACTTACATCTATGATATTTATATTACTATTATTTTAAATTTCTCCTGAAAAGTGGAACTAGAAGAGAAATTGTTCTTTAAAGTCAAGAAAGAAGAAGCCCCAGAGGTGTTTCTCTGTGGGCACAAGTGCATGGAGTACTGCATACAGGGCATAGGTTAAGGGCGTCTGAGTGACAGGCAACCCCCTATGCTAGGCATGTGAGTGGCAAACTGCTTACCCCATCAGCACAGCTCTGGGCACGAGGCCATGTGTTGCACACCCACTCTTTGATTGTTCACTGCAAGGACAGTTAGGAGACATTGCATTGGTGGCTGTCTATATTTTGCTTAGGTGCTGCCTGAGTACATATACATGGTAACTGCACAATAAAATCAGGCCTGGTTCCTGATTGGTCTCTGGAGGACTTGATTAGAGACCCCACAGCCACACTCTCCTCTACCATGTTCTGTGGAACTCCTCAAAGATGAGAGAGCCCATGCACTTCTCTGCAGACCCCAAGCTCTCATTAGTGAGAAATCCACACGATCCTGTAGAAGAGTCTTTTTCCCCTGACTGATATTGCAATGGAAGAGTCAAGTTCAGCTTTCAGCTTTCCTGCTTTATCTTGCTCTGTGTGTCTTAGGGTCACATTTATCTGTGCATGCTAATGACATGAAAAATTGAATTTGGAAAAAAAATCTGAAAGTGACCAGGGCAGGATAGGTTTCAAGTGTCCTGAATGTTCCTCTAAGCAAAATTGAATTTACACATTTCCATTATTAGATATTTCAAAAGGTTTTTAGTGATTAAAACAGAATGCACTAATACATAAAAATATTCTTCCAAGTTCTTGTGAATTATATTCACAAGCCTATAATTTGGCACCATGAATTGGAACTTACCAACACATTTATTTGATTTTCTAAAATATTTAATGTACTTCCTTCTGATCACAGTCCCTTGTTTGACACTTACTAATTGAAAATTCTTAACCATGTGAGATTCCATTCTATAAAATGAGGTTTTGAACATAGAACCTCATTTCCATCTAAAGTTTTCAAAATGTATAATTATTCAAACCATAATTGTTCTATGAGTTATGAAGATGACCAAAGCAAGATTATCAATCAAAATATTAAAACTTATTAATTCCCCGGTAATAAGTATAAAAATTAGTAGTGTTTAAAATCTCTACATGACATACCATATGTAAGTTATGTCCCATGAAGTTATTAAATTGAAAATTGAAGAAGTAAAACTGACATTCCCTGTAAGAAAAATTGACTCATTTTAGCAGGATCTCAAAGAAGCAAACATCTTTAGAAGACATTATCCTCCTTACACCATACAGAACATGGTCCTCTGGGCTCCAACAGTCCTAATGAGCTCAGAGGGCCATGTTGTGTATGGTGCAATGAGGATATTGTCTTCTAAAGATGTTTGCTTCTTTGAAAAGCAAAGAAGCTACTGGAAAAGCTCACTAGTAGACTGAATTTCCTCCTCCAATGCCTTTTTAGAACCCACACTAACTCTGCATCTGAGGACACAGAGATACTTTGTCACCTGAATAAGCTGAGCAGAGCACAAACACTTGTAAGTTTTATGGAAAGGATGTATTTAAGTTCTGTCTCTGCAGATTTCTAATTTTAATGTCTGTAGAAAAGCAAGAAGTTCCCACTGGAGAACCCAGAACTGTAGCTGCCCCAGTGGGACATGTCATCTCTCTCAATTTTATTGTCTTCTCTGATGGATAACAGCAATCCAAGAGATCTGGGCTTCAAACTCTTAAAGTTTCCTGGACACATCTGGAAAAGGATCTTGACTGAGATCATTTTCTCATGTTGATAAGGAAACTTAAATTACTCTAATTCTGGTCCTAAAATCAAATTAGTCCAAACCTGTTCCACAACTTATAATGCCTCTACTTTGATGTGAGGGACTCCTGGTACCCCCATAATTTCCCTGAAGCCCTGAAGTGTGTGATGGGCCCCTCTTTCCTAGTTTGTACATGGAGCACACCTTCTTGGGGGTAGTTATGGTTTGGTATGTCATCCTTTCCAAAGTGACAGTCCTGTGGCTCAAGTTCTAAGTGAAATATTAAAATTAAGAAAAGAAGAGGAAGAGCTATAAGTCACATGTTGCAGAAATCACAGGCAGATGGAATCTAGTCAGAGCCAAGGCAGAGTCCAAGCTGGAGTCCACTCTAAGAAACCTACATGATCAACTCCACCTTCTCTGAGAGAAAACCATGTAAAAAGCAGGCTTAGTCTCCTGGGTACTGTATATAAATATACATAAAAGCATTAAAGCGCTATATTAAAAAAGGATCCCGGTTATCTGGAGTCAAAAGAAAGGGAAGTCATTTCAAGCAGACCCACTTATGTTCCAGTTGTAGAAATCAGAAGATAGTCCTTGATAACTGCTATTATCAACATGTGAAGGGTAAGTACAAGCATGATAATGAATTAAACATTTGTTTTTTCTAGAGGTAATGGAAATTAGGACTAAATAGAAATATATAAAATGAAAACTAATATCCACAGACACAAATTCCACATGGATGGGATGAGGGAGGTTGGAAAACTGAAGAAGAAAGTCACAATAATTGCCAAAGCATGAGACCTCCAAAGCCACATGAGAGGGAAACATAAAACAGGAAAAGAGTGCAAGTCATTGAACAAGTATTTCAGCATATGAACAGTTAGGGAAGACACATCAAGGGTGGAGGAAAAGAATCCCCTCATGCAGCCCCCATCCTGGACCAGCCACATGAAAGTTTTGTGCCTTTGGTGAATTGGGCTCTGCCTTACTCCCTGGCATAGCCCATTAATCACCAACGTGCCACCTGGAATACTGTCCCTCGTATATACTCACTTCCTTGGAGGATTCTGAATGAGCCATGGCAGAGGGTTGGCCAGTACTCTCAACTTTGTGGAGCCATGAAGAGCTCTTTGGAGAGGTGGAGAATTGCAGAACACACCTTTGTTGTGATGTGGACATGCTGTGTAATTAGGTGTTGTTGAGTCTGATCTCTTTGTAACCATGACTTTTCATAGAGAGGAAAATAATTTCATCTCTAATTGTGAGGATTACGACAAAAACTACTGAACAAGTGGGATCCAACCAGTTCAAGAAGGCTCTCTGGGGAGCTGGGCATGGTGGTATTTGCCTGTAATCTCAGCAGCTTGGAAGGCTGAGGAAGGAGGGTCATGAGTTCAGAGCCAGCCTCAGGGAAAAAAATTTACTAAGCAGATCAGTGAGATCCAGTCTCTACATAAAATAGGGATAGGGATGTGGCTCAGGGGTAGAGTGCCCCTGAGTTCAATCTTCGTCATCATACCACCCCCAAAAAAGAAGAATGTCTGGGGAGTGAGTCTCAGGCTTTGGATTTATAAGAGCTTTCATGGAGGTTCTAAAGTGTAGAACTAGAATAGAATAAGTGTTATGGGCCAAGCTCTGGGGTGGATGTGCATGCATTTGGATCCAGGCTTTTATATATATTTACATAGATTATAGATATGATGTTGATCTATTGATGGAATATTTCCTACCCAAGGCAAGTATGTGCTTTAGTTAAAGTCTGAAATAGTAGATATATAATTTAATAATCTGCAGCTACATATTGAAAAATAACAGTCATCAGAAAATCATGTATGTGAAGCTAGATCATTTCATGACTCTTTAGAACATGTAGATCTATAAGTCAAGATAGTAAGAGAAACAATAAAACCGAAACATTCATGAACTTGGGATACCATTTAAAAATCTGAGGTGAATGTTGGTCCACAATCTGACTTCCATAACAAGACCCCTACAGCACAAAAATTAAAAATCAAGAATAAATAAAGGGGATAGACTCAAACTAAAAAGCTGCTTCTCAGCAAAAGAAACAATAATGTGAAGAAAGAACCTACAGATTTTATACAAATCACTTCAGTCAGATGGCAATCATTAATAATAGAGGCAACAATAAATGTTGGTGAGGATGTGGGTGAAAAGGAACACTCACACATTGCTCATGAGATTGACTCCAAATTGGTGCAACCACCATGGAAAGCAGTATGGAGACGCCTTGAAAAACCAGAATGGAAGCATCATTTGACCCAGCTATCCCTCTCTTTGGACTATACCCAAAGGACTTAAAAACAGCATACTACAGGGAAACAGCTGCACCAATGTTTATAGCAGCACAATTCACAATAGATAAACCATAGAACCAACCTATGTTTCCTTCAACAGATGAATGGATAAATAAAATGTGATATATATATATAATTCTCCCCACCAATGGAATATTACTTAGCTTTAAAGATGAATGAAACTATGCCATTTGGTGGTAAAATATAGAGGTGCAGAATACCATGCTAAGTGAAATAAGCCGCCACCCCCCCACACAAACACAAAGACAAAATGTTCTCTCCAATAACTGTATGCTAATTCACAATGGGGGTGGGCAAGATTAGTTGTTTTGATTAAGTAGAGAGGAGTGCAGGGAGGGGAAGGAATATGGGGATAGAAATGATAGTAGAATGAAACAGACATTACATATAATACACAATATATAGAGATGCTAAAGCACTCAAAAAGGGAGGGGGAGAGAATAGAAATTCAGTGGATTAGACAAAGTTGGATTGAAGAAAAGAAAAAAGAAATAGGAATACAAATGACACTAGAATGAATCAGACACAAATTTTCAATGTTTTTATATAAATACACCACCAGGGAAGGTCCACACCATGTACACCTCAAGAATGGAATGCTATCTAAAATGAGTTTTACTCCATGTATAATATGTCAAAATTTGCTCTACTATCATGAATACCTAAAAAGAGTAAGAAATTTTAAAAATGACAAGGGAAAATTTGTATACCGAGAAGGTTTGTGAGTTAAAAACTCTTCAATGAATGGTAATGTCATTAAGGTTAAATAAAAGTATAAAAGAGTACCTTGAGCCCATACAAAACAAAATGGTAAATAGAGTTGCCCAAGTCAGTCTTCACAACTAGGTACAATCACAAAATTTTTGGTTTACAACTCTTTTCTATTTGTTTTACAAAGCAGCACAAGAACAATACTTACATACAAGTTGAGCAGAGAGGAAACATTACATAGCAGTGTTATGAATACTATGAATAGTGGTGTGGGCACTCAAAGAAAGCATTCTCAACTTCCTCCCCCATGCAAAAAAAAATCATGCAGTTGAAAGATACACTACTTACTGATTAGATAACACATACATGTGTTTGTGACATTCAGTATGTGGGCAGCTGCTCAACCTGGCAGGTCAGATCCAATAGATAAGGAAGACACTCTCTTCACACAAGACAGTGTTTCCTTGAGTAATACTATGAAAACAAGAGAGAAAGCAAAAGTAACAGACACAGGCAACTGTATTGCCAGACTAGGAAAACCCAACCACTGAACCTATGTACTGGGGAGTACAAAGAGCTGTTCAGGGTCCTGACTGGGAAGTGCTGGGCAGAGTATCCTCTCCACAGGTGAGAGTGTGAAGTCTTGTTCTAAATTGTATTGAAAGTGAGGCCAAATAAGTACAAGTTAGAACAAAGAAAACGCCATTCTAACATCTTGCATGACCTGGTGATCCCCTGAAGGACAATGAGTCCTCCCAAGAACAGGTCAGATATTAGAGGAGGGAGTGATAGCCTTGAGATGACTAAATAAATTGGGATTCCAATGAGTGAGCCACCCAGCCAGATGCATTGAGAAATCAGCATTCTTTATCAGTTTCATTAAGGATTGCAGACATCATTCAATCAAGAAAAGGGAAGATCTTTAGTATTTTCCTTAGACCTCTAGGACTGAATTTCCCTCCTGGCCTTATAAATAGTTTAAACTTTCATATGTAAAATGAAGCCAGTTTTCTGCATAAAATAATGTGGAGATAAGCATGAAACCTAGATATTTACCCTTTGGAATGAAGAATGGTGTGAATATTATTCTCCTAGAACTTATCATTATATTTCAATATTTATTTTCCCAAATAAAGTTAAATGAAATATTGGTGGGTGGTGTTTTGTTGACCCAAAAGGCTCACATATGAAGAGAATATTGTGTTTTTACTTTTTAAACAGGATGAGAGTCTAGAGGTTTATTTCAATCAAAATTGTGTTTCTCTCTCTGTGGTGTCATGGGCTCTTGGAGCTATAAGATCTGAGGAGGGACAGGATTAGTTTATAGTATCTTATAATTACTGGGTTGCAGAGGGTTCTGGGAGACCATGACACATGCTATCTATCGTATAATCCAATAAGTATAACCAACATTACATTGTAAGTTATTAAGTAGAACCAAAGGGACTACAAAATCAAAATATATAATGAAATAAAAAATGTGGGGGCATAAATGCTCCTACAGTATGTCTTTTTCTTTTTACAGTCATCATTTTACATGTTTTTAGCTACACTTTTTTACTGGGTATCCAAAACTAAAGAGGTGGTCCCAAATTGTGATGATTTTCCTATACTAGATGCGAGTATAGTCACCTCAGTGATGAAAGTCATAGAATTCATGAGGAACTGCATGGTTTCTTCAGTCCAAGAGTCAGGATGGGCCTATGGACCATGTGGATTCCCCAGGAAACATTAAGACTATTTCCCCCTTCAGCAACCCTCCTTTATTGCCTGAATACGCACGTTGGCTCCTAGTCTCTTGGGTCTTTCTCCTCTCCCTGATTGGGAGCTTGTAAAACTCTCCGGAGTTGTAGATCCCTTAGGGTGTACTGCTATTCTACAAGGTGAAATGTTAAACTCATAATTCAAACTAGGGATATCTGGGCATTATTTAATATCCCTAGGTCCTTCTTATAACTGTCTTATTTTCCCATAATTACAAACAAGAGAGTATATAATTTACATAAATAATATTCTCCAAATAATACTTGATTAAACATATGAAATAATTAATGGAGATGTTATAGCATTATTTACCCAATAGAATGTTTTACTATTGCATTGATCCATTAGCAAAGAGAATAGTGGGAGATGTGTGACCTATTAACATCATTAAATGCATGACAAGGTTAACATTAAGAAATTCACACTTTATTTAGCAACAAATTGCATCTGTAATGAAATATAAGTAAAAACGCTCTGTAAAACTTGCATGGTGGACCATGCTTTGACCCTAGGGATGTGAGAAGCTTTGCAAGTTCAAAGTCAGGCTCCATAACTTAGTGAGGACCTATGCAACTTAGCAAACCCTATCTCTAGATAAAAAAAGAACAAAATCTGAGGATGTGGTTTACTGATTCAGTGTCCCTAAGTTCAAGGGGCTCTGAAAATTTTAAATTTTAAATTTCATAAATCTTAAGAGACTTCTGAAATAATCAACTCTGAGTATTATTATTTCTCCAGTTGTGAAAAATGAGACTCTTTAGTAATTGTTGATTTATACTAAAATTGTATCCTTTTAGGGATGTACAATTCTATACTTGTATTTCCTTATTTCTACAATATCAGCTAAAGATGTTAAGAAAATTTTCAGCAAATGTCAAAAGCAATTACCCATTTTCTACATTTAAATGATTTAAATGATTTTTTCCCTCCTAGGTCCCAAGTACTTCAAGGGATGGGCTATAGATATGAAAGTTACTACCAACTTTATATTTGTCAAGGTGGTTTTGTAAATATTTTGCTGTTATCTAAGGTACATACTTTGGACAGAAGCTACTCCACATTTGCTACAGATATGAGGTCAGTAATTAAAAAATGTCAGAAATTTGAATAAAGTATTGGACACATTCTTTGGGTTTCTATATGATATAAATCCTCCAGTGTTTTAAAAATGTTTGATCAATGGCCAAAAGCTTTGCAAAAATTTTTCCGTACATCCTCTCACTCGTATGAATTCTGAGGTGCTGAGTATGGTGTGAACAACTATTGGAGACTCTGTCACCTATTTTACATTTATATGATTTCTGTGCTATCATATCTCTGGTGTGAAATAGTGTTGAACTACTGTGAAATAAGGGTTGATTCATCCTTAAAGACACTGATGCAATGTTTTCATTGTAAAGCTTCTCTCCAGTATAAAATCTATAATGTTTAGTAAGGTGTGATCTTCAATATTAAAAGCTTTGCCATTCTTCACATTTATAGGACTTCTCTCTAGTATGGGTTCTCTGGTGTCGAGTAAGTGATGATTGTTGATTAAAATCTTTGCCACATTCTCTACATTTGTAGGGCTTCTCTCCAGTGTGGATTCGCTGGTGCTGAGTGAGGGATGATTTTTGACTGAAACTCTTGCCACACACTGTACATTTGTAGGGCTTCTCTCCAGTATGAATCCTGTTGTGGTAATAGAGATGTGAGTTTGCATTAAAACTTTTGCCACACACTTTACATTTGTAGGGCCTCTCTCCAGTATGAATACTTTTGTGCCAATTACGCTGTGAGATGCTATTAAAAGCTTTGCCACATTCTTTACAGCTGTAGGGCTTCTCTCCAGTGTGGATTCGCTGGTGCTGAATAAGTGATGATTTTTGACTGAAACTCTTGCCGCACAATTTACATTTGTAGGGCTTCTCTCCAGTATGAATCCTTTTGTGACAATTAAGCTGTGAGATGCTCTTAAAAGCTTTGCCACATTCTTTACAGCTGTAGGGCTTCTCTCCAGTGTGGATTCGCTGGTGGTGAGTAAGTGATGATATGTGATTAAAACAATTGCCACACTCTTTACACTTGTAGGGCTTCTCTCCAGTGTGGATTCGCTGGTGCTGAGTAAGTGATGATTTTTGACTGAAACTCTTGCCACACACTTTACATTTGTAGGGTTTCTCTCCAGTATGAATCCTGTTGTGGCGATCAAGATTTGAGTTTGTATTAAAACTCTTGCCACACACTTTACATTTGTAGGGCTTCTCTCCAGTATGAATTCTGTGGTAATTTTTAAGGCTTAATTTTTGACTGAATCCTTTGCAAAATTGTTTACATATGTAGGGCATCATTCCAGGGTGTGTCCATTGGTGACAAATAAGATTGGAGCTTTCATTAGAAGTTTTGTCACATTCTTTGCATTTGCATGGCATATCTTCTGTATGAACACTGTGATGTTGAGTAAAGTTTTTGAGTGCATTGCATTCTTCACATTGGTAGGTCTTCTCTGCAGAATAAATTTTTTAGTGTTGAGTAAGGGTTGAAAAACTTTTTAAGTCTTTCTCACACTTTTTACATTTACAGGTCTTTCCTTCAGTACAAATCCTCTGATACTTAACAAGTTGTAACTTTTCACTAAAAGTTTTTCCACATTCTTTAAATTTGTAGAATTTATTACTGTCATAGTATCTGCTGTGTTTAAAAAATATATCAAAGCATTTGCCTGCTCAATATCTTCTATACTTATCAGGCTCTCTTTCTCCATAAATTCTCTTATATTAAGCAAGCTCTGCACTGTGGTTAAGAGCCCTTTCACATATCTTACACTTGCAGGTTTTGTCTTTGCTATGAATATTTTAATAAATACTAGTTTTTGATCACTGAAGCAAGACTTTCCTACATTTTTCATCTTGGTAAATTTCCTTTAGAAAAAATTAGGATTTTCCTCTATAGTCATAATTTTTATCACCAATGTAAATATACTGGTCATTACTCAGGGTAGAGACATGGCTTATTGTGTTACTTATAGCATTATCTATATAGTGCACTTTCCAGAAATCTGTATCAGAATTGTCATTGAGCAATAGTGGGGAAGTAGAAATTTTTCTACAATTTTTAGTATTTTGTCCATTTGGGCACAAGGAGAAATTCATCTTTTGTTTCAGAAAAATGGACATTTTATAAAGAAACTCCCAAAAGGTTCACTTTTAGAAATATCTTTTCTGTGCAAATGTTTGACTGGAATTTTAACTCAGTGCTACTTTTATAATTGGCCAAGATAAAAACTGATGCATGGACTAGATTTCAAATTTTCCACTTTGCCTTTCAGTTAAAAATGGCTATGGATTTATTCTTAAAATACATATATAACTCCTCACAATAATTGGAATACATTGAATTTTTGTTTCAGATATAAATTGTCCCTGGTGTCTTTTGACCATAAAATTTTTATCATAAATAGGGACTACTGATTGATTTTGTCTATTATAGTACAATTTTTGAAATTTACTCTCACCTATAACCCTAAAGAAAGATATAGAAGAAGACCTTAGAAGATGGAAAACTATACCCTGCTCATGGATAGGCAGAACTAACATCATCAAAATGGCGATGTTACCAAAAGTTCTCTATAAGTTCAATGCAATGCCAATCAAAATCCCAACAGCATTTCTTGTAGAAATAGATAAAAGTATCATGAAATTCATATGGAATAATAAAAGACCCAGAATAGCAAAAACAATTCTAAGCAGGATGTGTGAATCAGGCGGTATAGCGATACCAGACTTCAAACTATACTACAGAGCAATAGTAACAAAAACAGCATGGTACTGGTACCAAAACAGGCAGGTGGACCAATGGTACAGAATAGAGGACACAGTAACCAATCCACAAAACTACAACTATCTTATATTTGATAAAGGGGCTAAAAGCATGCAATGGAGGAAAGATAGCATCTTCAACAAATGGTGCTGGGAAAACTGGAAATCCATTTGCATCAAAATGAATCTGAATCCCTATCTCTCGCCATGCACGAAAGTTAACTCAAAATGGATCAAGGAGCTTGATATTAAATCAGAGACACGGCATCTGATAGAAGAAAAAGTTGGTTATGATCTACATACTGTGGGATCAGGCTCCAAATTCCTCAATAGGACACCCATAGCGCAAGAGTTAACAACTAGAATCAACAAATGGGACTTACTCAAACTAAAAAGTTTTTTTTTCAGCAAAAGAAACAACAAGAGAGATAAACAGGGAGCCTACATCCTGGGAACAAATCTTTACTCCACACACTTCAAATAGAGCCCTAATAACCAGAATATACAAAGAACTCAAAAAATTAGACAATAAGATAACAAATAACCCAATCAATAAATGGGCCAAGGACCTGAACAGACACTTCTCAGAGGAGGACATACAATCAATCAATAAGTACATGAAAAAATGCTCACCATCGCTAGCAGTCAGAGAAATGCAAATCAAAACTACCCTAAGATACCATCTCACTCCAGTAAGATTGGCAGCCATTAGGAAGTCAAACAACAATAAGTGCTGGAGAGGATGCGGGGAAAAGGGCACTCTTGTTCATTGCTGGTGGGACTGCAAATTGGTGCAGCCAATTTGGAAAGCAGTATGGAGATTTCTTGGAAAGCTGGGAATGGAACCACCATTTGACCCAGCTATTCCCCTTCTCGGTCTATTCCCTAAAGACCTAAAAAGAGCATGCTACAGGGACACTGCTACATCGATGTTCATAGCAGCTCAATTCACGATAGCAAGATTGTGGAATCAGCCTAGATGCCCTTCAATAGATGAATGGATAAAAAAATGTGGCATTTATACACAATGGAGTATTACTCTGCATTAAAAAATGACAAAATCATAGAATTTGGAGGGAAATGGATGGCATTAGAGCAGATTATGCTAAGTGAAGCTAGTCAATCTTTAAAAAACAAATACCAAATGACTCCTTTGATATAAGGGGAGTAAACAAGGACAGGGTAGGGACGAAGAGCTTGAAAAGAAGATTTACATTAACAGGGATGAGAGGTGGGAGGGAAAGGAAATGAGAAGGGAAATTGAATGGAAATGGAAGCCGATCCTCAGGGTTATACAAAATGACATATAAGAGGAAAGGAGGGGTAAGACAAGATAATACAAATGGAATAAATGATTTACAGTAGAAGGGGTAGAGAGAGAAAAGGGGAGGGGAGGGGGGATAGTAGAGAATAGGACAGACAGCAGAATACATCAGACACTAGAAAGGCAATATGTCAATCAATGGAAGGGTAACTGATGTGATACAGCAATCTGTATATGGGGTAAATTTGGGAGTTCATAACCCACTTGAATCAAACAGTGAAATATGATGTATTAAGAACTATGTAATGTTTTGAACGACCAACAATAAAAAAAAACCAAACTTATTTAAAATGAAAAAAAAAAGAAATTTACTCTCACCTATATTTTCCCATTGTTTTCTTGGTTGTAAATAGTCAAAGTCACACTTTCCATATGTTCCCTCTCTCTCGTTTATTCCCTGCGCTGGTAAAATTTCTCGAGGATGATGAGAAGTCATGGCTGAAATAAAAATAACAAACATGTTTACTTACTGTACTGGGCTGAGTATATTTTGCAGACCTAAGAAATTACAGCCAAAAATAACATCAGCAGGGGAGTGGATTATTAAATCCAGTCTATCATTACTGTAGAAATATATAAATCAAATAAAAATACACACAGAAAATTACTTTGAAAATTTTCCTAATCATCTTTGTGTTCACACTATCCAAGATGAGTACGTTACTATGGAGAGTAATATAGTAGAGAAAAAATACATTCTGTTACACAAAGATTTTCCTCCTTCAGAATATATTTTCAAAATCAACTTTCTTCTGTTTCATTAAAAAATAAAAATATGAAACATGTGAATATTTGGGAACTGTTCAAAAAGGGGTTCCTGCTTACCAACAGAAAAAAACAGAATAAAAATTAGTGAAGAATTGTTAATAGTAATAAGCAGAAATGTATGTTTAAAGACTTTCTTTAGAAAATGTCTGAAAGTGTCAGGGGTGGTTGTACATAGCAACATAGGAGATTGAGCTAGAGCATGAAAATTTGAAGGCCAGACAAAGTAAAAAATGTAAAGTGCTAAATCGCCCTTAATTTCTCTTTCCAGTATTAATAAACACATCTCAGAAAATAGGAAAAATGAAACATCCAAGCAGCTCAGTTTTCTCCAAGTTGTAAAGACTCAAAGTAGGTTTTAATCCAAGTTTAAAAATTCAGGATACTGAGAGCATCCAAGAGAAAAAGATGGGTCACCTAGAAATGTGTAACTATATAATTGTGAAATCCTTAGTCGAATCTTCACAACACAGGAAGGAATTCATTCTATCTATATTCAAGGGATGAAAGAATAAAATTATCAACCAAGACATTATATTCACAGCTACTACCTTTCAAAAGAGAAGGAAAATGAAGTCTTTAAACATATAAAAATATACACACTATTCATCAACACTGGATCTATTCTCCAAAAAGTACTAAAGGTAATCCTTCATAATAAAATGTAAGTGCACACCATCATAAGTCATATGAAATTTTAAACATTTCTTGGCAAAAACAATTCTATTTTATTGTAATGATGGGTCTCCAAACATGTACTTTTGCAATAGAATTTGAAAGAAAAAAGCATAACAACAATACTGTTAATAGGCATATATACCTGTAACAAAATATAATCTTAAAAGGACACATAAATATATTCAGTTTTTAATAAAGTGAAGTCAAGTTGATACTCATACAAAGTATGAGTAGGAGATTCTTCATTTTTAGAGTTTTTTGTTGGCAACTGCAAGATTACAAAATTCTGATCAAAACAAAACTTGGATATCTGAATTAACTCTAAATATTGCAATTGTAGGTAGTCTACAGGATACTCGAAATCTAAGAACACACACATACTGAAAGCAAAAGGATATAATAATGACACATACAAAAGTGATTGAACAAAACCTGGGCTGTCTAAATTATAGTACACAAAACATAGTTTAAGACAGTTATAGGACATAGAAGACGTTTTAAATTTAAAAAAAAAAACTTTGAAAAGAGGCAAAAGAGAGAAAAGGACCCTTTCCCTAGGTTCTGAATTAAGAGTAAATACATTCGCTACGTACTTCATACTTCCCAAACACACAAAGAAAACACTGAGAGGGTTGAATGAAAACAAAGAATCACCGTCATACTAAGAGACATCAATCCCCACTTACTGAAAAGGGAAATACAGTGAAGGAAAATGGTAATTGCAAAGCATAAGACTTTGAAAATATTTTGAAACTACTATAGACTTATAGAATCCCTGTTCTTAATCACAAGTGGGATATTATGCTGGTTAGATCAATTTTATATATTAAAACAAAGGTTAATAAATATTTGCATGATAGTTATTTTGTAACCAACATGGAATAAATATTTGAAGTCAAAAGTGGTAGGGATTTTCAAAAATCCCTAAATATGTGTCAGTTGATTGAACACTCTTCGGCATGATGTTGTTCAAAATTGAAAGATTAAATTTAAAGATGTTTATACTACTTAAAGTAAACTAGAGGCTCCATGTAATATTCATCAACCTCCTATTGTTAAATTTTTTTGCAGAGAAATCTGTCCTTTAAATTGTATGAATATCCCCCAAAATACAAATAAGATCATTTCCCTGCTAAAAAAATATACTAAAAGTTATAGCATTTAGTTGTAAATGCAAACATGGAGTCAGGTAGAGGGAGTTCTTAGTGAGTGTGGCAATAAGCCCTCACATCAATAGCAAATTAAAAACATTGCACACCAGTGTTGTTAGATTGTTATTCAACAGAGCCATCATGGGGGACACAAACCAAATATCCCTTGAAAGAATGATGAGCCATATTGGAATATAGAAACTACAGAACTTTGAAGTCAAAGAATTTATTCTAATTATATATTTTACAAAATGTATGTATACTAGGTTAACTGAAATGTCACAGAAAGAATACTGCAGAATTCTACGAACATGACATCTCTAAACTAAAAAAGAACTTTCTGAACAAAAGAGAATAGTTATGTGATGAGGAGACAGAAATGAGCCCTCACTTCCTAGGCATTGTGGTTGTTTTTTTTTTTTTTTGAGATGTAAACTTTGTAGAGATATATTGCATAACAATTTGAATTAATGTTACTGAACTGTATATTTACAATATTGGAGACAGTAAGTTTTACTTTGTGGATTTGATCACACTGAAAATTAATAGATGAAGAGAATTGCAACATTTATCAAAGCTACATTTCAAACAATGTGGTCTTTATCCTTGAAATAAGAATATGCTCATCAATATACAAATGATGAGCATGCATCTAATCTCAGCTACTAGGAAGTCTGAGGCCGGCGAATTGCAAATTCAAGACATCCTCAATAACTTAGTGAGAACCTCTCTCCAAATATGAGTGGAAAGGAGCTTGGGGTGTAGTTCAGCATGAGAGTATCACTGCCGTCAATCCCCAATACAATTACACATAGAAAACTTCAATTTCTACGTACATGGGCAGAATGAAAAGCCAATCAAGATAAAATACAAAAGTCATGGACAAAAGAGGCTTAATATTTATACAAGCAAAAGCACATATAATATTTTTGGCAATACAAACAAGAATCATACATATCTTAGTTTGTGAAGCAATTAATTGATATGAGGAAACCCAGTCTATAACATGGAACCTACTGTACACAATTAAAAAAGAGGAAAAACAACCAAATTGTAAATATGCACAGATGTATTATTTTACATATCCTCTAACTCAAATTAAACTTACACCATCTCTCAAAACAGCAGTCTTTGTCCAACTTGACATTCATTCCATGTCAGATAATTTCACAGAAAATCCATTACACATATCAGAAAGAACACTGATAAGAAAATTTTAGTGAAAAAAATGTACAAATAAGATTAGAGACACTGACTTATGATAGTAATGTATTACAATGGGTGGACCTAGAGGTCTCCAGAAATGTGCAAAACTTTCCTGCAAATAATGGAAGAAGGGCTGGAGTTGTAGAGTAGTGTTAGAGAGCTTCCTAGCATGTGTGAGGCCCTGGGTTCAATTCTCAGCACCATATATGGATAAACAGGAAATTCATTAACAACTAAAAATATTTTTTAAATTTTGGAAGAGCTGTCAGATAACATGAACACTCACAAGGCAAGGGGAGTGTTTTGTTGTTAATTTGAATGTATGGAGACATTACTGGAGGAAAAGGAGGATACTACATAATTTTAAAGCACAAAACACAGGACAGGTTTTTCTATGATAACAAGAGAAAGAATTCAAAGCTTCTCAAAAATATTTTCTGCTGGATAATGTCTCAATGTACCTTTTTGAATTTAGGCTTCCTCCTCTACCTCAACTATGTCCTCTGCTATATGTGGGCCACAGGATTTGACATCACTGCATTTCTCTAAGTCAACCATATGTCAAGTGAAAGATATATATCATGCCACCAAAGGAAAACATTAAGGATGAAAGGAAACATCATTAACATTTTCTTTTCGGCACCAAGAACTACCCCATCTTTCTTATTGAAAGCATAAATCTGCAACACATTCTTGTGGAGAAGTTCCCAAAAGATATACTTCAAGGGAAGAAAACTAAATAATGATAATTAGGAATTTTGAAGGAAAGTTATGCTCACCCACAAAGACTAGGTTGCTGTAGTTCTCCAACATCACTTCTCTATATAAATTCTGCTGAGCAGGATCCAGGCATTCCCATTCCTCCTTAGAGAAATCAATAGACACATCCCCGAATGTCAATGGCTCCTGAAATAAAAATTGTTAGATCAATAGAATATGGACCAAACCATTATTCAGTTTTTAATATGAATTAAGAGTTAGTAGAACTGACTGTCATGTAGGAGAGTGACTTTAATTATGTAATAAGATACTTTGCATTATCTAATTCAGAGGAAAATACATAAGTCCAAAAAAAGTATATATATTTCATATCAGAGTGAAGTTAAGGATATATACCATAATCCAAGCAATGAATAAAAGCCCAACTCCTAACTTTTCTGCCATCAGTGAATGTGAAATTTGGCAGAAATTCCAGATGTACATCAGTCTTGTCAGAGATATTCTCATAAGGTTATTGTGCACAAGGTAGACAAAAAGAATGGTAAAAAAGCTTTTGAAAACAGTCTGGTTCCTATTCTCTCTGCTTTCTATCCATGAGATAGATTGAGATCCCCAATACAATTAGTTTCCATTATCATCCATGAAACATTCCCAATGTGTAAAATATTCATAAAATATTAGTGTTTGGAGACATGTAAAGTGACACTTCCACTCATGAAAAGACAAACTTGAATTATTTGAAGTTCATAAGCAGTTCAATGAGTGAATCCATTTGGTACAATAGAATGAACAATGGGTTACAAAAGACTTCAAGGAGGAGATTAAAAAGTTCTTAGAGGTAAACAAGAACATAGACACAACATATCAAAATCTCTTGGACACTATGAAAGCAGTACTAAGAGTAAACTTCATTGCACGGAGTTCATTCCTTAAAAGGATAAAAAGTCAATAATTGATCTCATACTTCATCTCAAAGCCCTAGAAGAACAAATCAACAGCAAACGCAGTAGAAGGCAAGAAATAATTGAAATTAGAACTGAAATTCAATTAAAAGAAACAATTAAACCTTGACAAAAAGTTGATTCCCTGACAGACCCTATGCTAATGAAGACAAAGAGAGAAAATTCAAATTACCAGCATACATGATGAAAAAGGCAATATCCCAACAGACACTACAGAAATAGACAGGATATTTAGAAATTATCTTGAAAATATATACCCCAATAAAACAGAAGACACTGAAGGCATCAACAAATTTCTTAAGTCATATGATATGCCCAGATTGAATCAGGAAGACATACACAATTTAAACAGACCAATCTTAAATGACGAAATACAAGATGACATCAGAAGCTTACCAACCAAGAAAGCCCAGGCCCAGATGGGTACACTGCCGAGTTAAACAAGACCTTTCAAGAAGAAATTCAAAAATATCAATATTCTTCAATTTATTTCAGAAAATGCAGAAAGAAGAAGCACTTCCAAACTCATTCAATGAGGCCAATATCACCCTGATCCCCAAACCAGGCAGGGACAAATGAAAGAAAGAAAACTTCAGGCCAATATATCTAATGAACATAGATAAAAAAATTCTGAAAAAACTTCTGCCAAATTAAATACAAAAACATATTAAAAAGGTCGTGCACCAAGATCAAGTAGGGTTTGTCCAGGAATATAGGGTTGGTTCAACATATAGAAATCAATAAAGGTAATTCATCACATCAATAAACTTAAAAATAAGAATCATATGATCGTCTCAAGAGACACAGAAAAACCATTTGACAAAATACAGCACCCTTTCATGTTCAAAAAATTAGAAAAACGTGAGATAACAGGAACATACCTCAACATCATACTGGCTCTCCACATTAAGCATAAGGCCAACATCATTTGAAAGGGAGAAAAACTAAAGGCATTCCCTCTAAAAACTGGAACAAGACAGGGGTGCTCTCTCTCACCATTTCTATTCAACATATTTCTTAAAACACTGGCTAGAGCAATTAGACGAAAGAAATTAAAGGAATAACTACAGGAAAAGAACTTAAATTAGCCCTATTTGTGGACAATATGATTCTATACCTAGAAGACCCCAAAAAGCACCACCAGAAAATTTCTAGAACTAAGAATGAATTGAGCAAAGCAGCAGGATATAAAATTAACACACATTAAAAAAAGGCATTTCTGTATATCAGGGACAAAGCCTCAAGAAGAAAATAAGAAAAACTACCCAATTTACAGTAACTTCAATAAAAGAACACATAAGATACTAGGGAATCAACTTAACGAAAGAGGTGAAAGATCTATACAATGAAACCTACAGAACCCTAAAGAAAGAAATAAAAGAAGACCTTAGAAAATGGAAAGATCTACCTTACTCTTGCATAGCCAGAATTAATATAATCAAAATGACCATACAACCAAAAGCACTACACTGATCTAATGCAATTCTGATCAAAATCCCAATGACATTTGTCATAGAAATAGAAAAAGCAATCATGAAATTCATCTGGAAAAATAAGAAGCCCAGAATAGCTAAAGCAATTATAAGCAGGAAGAGCAAAGCAGGTGGTATTACTATACCAGACCTTAAACTATACTACAGAGCAATAGTAACAAAAACAGCATGGTATTGGCACTAAAACAGGCCAGTAGACCAATGGAACAGAATAGAGGACACATAGACTAACTCACAAAATTACAATTATCTTACATTAGACAAAGGTGCCAAGAACATGCATTGGAGAAAAGATAGCCTCCTCAACAAACGGTGCTGCGAAAACTAGAAATCCATTTTCAAAAAAATAAAATTAAAACCCTATCTCTCACCATGCACAAAACTCAACTCAAATTGGATCAAGGACCTAGGATTTAAACCAGAGACTCTGCATCTAATAGATGAAAAGTAGGCCATAATCTTCATCACATGGGGCTAGGCCTCCCCAACTTTCTTAATAAGATGCCTATAGCACAAGAATTAAAAACAAGAATCAACAAATGGGATGGATTCAAACTAAAAAGTTTCTTTAAAAAAAAAAATCTGAGGTGAACAGAGAGCCTACATCCTGGGAGTAGATTTTTACCCCTCACACATCAGATAGAGAACTAATATTTAGTATATAAAGAACTAAAAATGCTAAGCACCAAAACCCCCAATAATCCAATCCACAAATTGGCCAAGGACCTGAACAGACACTTTTCAAAAAAGGATGTAGAATCAATCAACAAATATTTTTTTAAAAAGTTCATCATCTCTTGCAATTAGAGAAATGCAAATCCAAACCACTCTAAGATATCATCTCACTCCAGTCAGAATGGCAGCTATCATAAAGACAAACAACAAGTGTTGGCAAGGATGTGGGGGAAAAGGCACACTCATACACTGCTGGTGGGACTGCAAATTGGTGCAAACTACATGGAAAACTGTATAGAGATTCCTTGGAAATCTGGGAATGAAAACACCATTTGACTCAGCTATTCCTCTTCTCGGAATATTCTCAAAGGACTTGAAAACAGCATACTACAGGGTCACAGCCATGTCAATGTTTATGGCAGCACAATGCAGAATAGCAAACTGTGAAGCCAACCCAGATGCCCGTCAGTGAATGAATGGATAAAAATATGGGGCATATATACACAATGAAATTTTACTCAGTAATAATAAAATCATGGCAATTGCAAGTAAGTGGATGATATTGGAGAAGTGAACTGAGGCAATCCCAAAACATAAATGTTGAATGGTTTCTCTGACATAAGGAGACTGACTATATTGGCGTAGGGAGGGGGTACATGGGAGGAATAGATGAATTCTACATAGGGCAGAGGGTTTGGAGGGGAGGGGAAGAGGCAGGGGATTAGCAGTGATTGTGGAATGTGATGACACCATTATCCAAAGTACATATATGAAGACACAAATTGGTGCCAACATACCTTATATACAACCAGAGATATGAAAAAATGTGATATATATGTATATTAAGAGTTGTATTGCAGAAAGAAATGGGTACATATATAATGGCATAAATTAGCATGAATATACTTTCTATACAGAGATACGAAAAATTGTGCTCCATGTGTGTAATAAGAATTGTAATGCATTCCACTGTTGTCATGTATTTAAAAAATAAATTTTTTAAAAGAAATGTATTGAAACCCATTGGGGACCCTATAAGCCTACATGGCTATATATCTTAAAAACACAGAGTTGGAAGGGAAGATGCATGTACAACATGAGAAACCAAGAAAGAGTGTGCCCCAAACAAAGATGCTATATTTTTAGAATCCATGGTCAGAATAGCAGGATAAATGGGAGAAGGTACATAATTTTCTGTGAATTAAAGGATGATATGAGAGTAAATACAGGCAGCAAAGGATTATTTTGATGAAGAGCAACATAAGCAAATACAGAAAGCAAAAGGTTCCTTCAATAAGGAAATAGAGATTTTGAAAAAAAAAACAGAGATCATTGAAATGAAGGAAACAGTAAACCAAATTCAGAACTCAATAGGAAGCATCTCCAACAGAATAGATCCCTTGGAAGACAGAACCTCTGACATTAAAGGCAAAATATATAATCTTGAAAAAATAAAGTTGACCCCAGTGAAGATGGTAAGAAACCATGAGCAGAAGATTCAAGAATTGTGAGATAATATGAAAAGACCAAATTTAACAACTATTGGGATAGATGAAGGCATAGAGGTCTAAACTACAGTAATGGACAATCTATTAAATGAAATAATACCAGAAAAATTTCCAAACATGTAGAGTGAATTGGGAAATTAAATATAAGGATCATATAGGACACCAAATGAACAAGATCACTACAGGTCTACACCAACACAAATCATAATGAAAACAGAATACAGGAGAAGCAGAGCACTCCAAAAGCCACAGAGAAAGGAATCAAATTACATATGGGGAAAACCAATCAGGATCTCTGATTTCTAAGACCCTGAATTCTACAAGATCCTGCAACAATATAAACCAAGCTCTGAAAGAAATGGATGCCAACCAAGAATCATACCCATAATCAAAATTAAATTTTGATTAGCATAATTCTGAATAAAATTCTGGCAAATCAAATACAAAAACATATCAAAAAGATGGTTCATCATGATGAAGTGCTACTCATCCCAGGTATGCAAGGTTGGTTAAACATACAGATATGAATAAATGTAATTCATCACATCAGTAGATTTAAAGATAAGAACCTTATGATCATCTCAACAAATGCAGAAAAAGCATTTGAAAAAATACAGCACCCCTTCATGTTCCAAACACTAGAAAAACTAGGGATAACAGGAAATTATTTCAACATTTTAAAGGCTATCTATGCCACGCCTCAGGCCAACATCATTCTAAATGGAGAAAAACTGAAGACATTCCCTCTAACATCAGAAACAAGACAGGGATGCCCTCTCACCCCTTCTATTCAATATAGTTCTTGAAACACTGGCCAGAACAATTAGACAGATGAAAGAAATTAAAGAATAAGTATAGGAAAAGATGAACCTAACCTAGCAGTATTTGCTGATGATATGATTCTGTACCTAGAAGACTAAAAAAACTCCACTAGAAAACATCTAGAACTAGAGTTCAGCAAAGTATCAGGATGTAAAATCAACACCCGTAAATCAAAGGCGTTTCTTTATATCAGTGACAAATCCTCTGAGAGAGAAATGAGGAAAACTACCCCACTGACAATATCCTCAATAAAAATGATACTTGGGAATCAAGAAGAGGTGAAGGATCTTTACAATGAAAACTATGAAACACTAAAGAGAAATCAAAGATCTTAGAAGATGGAAAGATTTAACTTGATCTTGAATAGGCAGAATCAATATTATCAAAATGGCCCTACTACCAAAAGCACTCTACAGATTTAATGCAATTCTGATCAAAATCCCAATGGCATTCCTCATAGAAATAGAAAAGCAATCATGAAATTTATCTGGAAAAATAAGAGACCCAAAATAGCTAAAGCCATCCTTAGCAGGAAAATGGAGGCAGGTGGCATTGCTATACCAGACCTTAAACTATACTACAGAGCCACAGTAACAAAAACAGCATGGTTCTGGCATCAAAACAGGCTGGTAGACCAATAGCCCAGAATAGAGGACACAGAGACCAACCCACAAAACCACAATTATCTTATATTACACAAAGGTGCTAAAATATGCACTGGAAAAAAGAGAGCATCTTCAACAAATGGTGCTGGGAAAACTGGAAATCCATATGCAGCAAAATAAAATTGAATCCCTCTCTCTCACCATGCATAAAAGTTAACTCAAAATGGATCAAGGATCTAGGAATTAAACCAGAGACTCTCCAAATAGAAGATAAAGTAGGCCTTATCTCCATCATGTGGGATTAGGCTACAGCTTCCTTAATAACACTCCTATAGCACAGGAATTAAAACCAAGAATCAAAACATGCGATGGATTGAAACTAAAGATTTTCATCAAAAAAAACCCCCAAGAATAGAGAGCCTACTTTCTGGGAGCAATTTTTTACCCCTCATACATCAGATAGAGCACTAATATCTAGGGTATATAAAGAACTCAAATGTCTTAACACCAAAAAATAATCCTATCAATAAATGGGCCAAGAACCTGAAAAAAACACTTCTGAGAAGAGGATATACAATCAATCAAGAATTATATAAAAAAATGTTCATCATCTCTAGCAATCAGAGAAATTCAAATTAAAACCACTCTAAGATACCATCTCACTCCAGTCAGAAGGGCAGATATTATGAAGACAAACAACAATAAGTGTTGGTGAGGTTGTGGGGGAAAGGTACACTCATACACTGCTGGTGGGACTGCAAAGTGGTGCAGCCAATTTGGAAATCAGTATGGAGATTCCTTGGAAATCTGGGAATGGAACCACCATTTGACCCAACTATTTCTCTTCTCGAACTATACCAAGAAACAAAAAGCACACTACAGGGACACAGCCAGGTCAATATTTATACCAGCACAATTCACAATAGCTAATCTATGGAGTCAACCTAGATGCCCTTCAGTGAATGACTGGATAAAATAAAATGTGGCTTATATACACAATGGAATATTACTCATCATTAAAAAAGAACAAAATCATGGCACTTGCATGTAAATGGATGGAGTTGGAGAAGATAATGCTAAGTGAAGTCAGCCAATCCCCCCCAAAAAAATGCCAAATGTTTTCTCTGATATAAGGAGGCTGACTCATAGTGGGTTAGAGAGGGGGAGCATGGGAGGAATAGATGAATTCTAAATAGGGCAGAGGGGTGGAAGGGAAAGGGAAGGCACAGGGGATTAGCAAGGATGATGGAATGTGATGGACATCTTTATACAAAGTTCATGAAAATTTGAAATATGAAAAATTGTGCTCTATGTGAAATAAGGATTGTAATGCATTCCACTGTTGTCATGTATTTAAAAAATAATAAAAACCATAAAAAATCATTATCTAAAAAACATCTAGAAAAAAGAAAGAGGAAAAAGAAAAAGAAAGAAAGAAAGGAAGGAAGGAAGGAAGGAAGGAAGGAAGGAAGGAAGGAAGGAAGGAAGGAAGGAACTAACTGTGATATGTAGCACCAAATGCATCCTACCTGATATATCCAGTGGTCTGGAGGCTGAGGCAGGGGGATCACAATTGTGAAGCTTACCCTAGCAACTGAGTGAAACCCTGCCTAAATTTAAAAATAAATAGGCAGTAATAAATTTTTAAAAATAAGAAAAAAATTTTTTAAATAAAAATTTTATAAGGACTGAGGATAGTGTTCAGTAATAGGGCACCCTGGTTCCAATCCCCAGTTTCACAAAAGGAAAAAAATGAATGAAAAAAAGTCCTTTTCAAAGTTACAGAAAAAAATATTTTTGAATTTACAAATTGTATATATGAAAACAAAAATTCTATTCCTCAAATGACTCCATTAAAGAGAACAAGGAGAAGTGACAGATGAAAGAAACCAATTGCCTCACCTTTAACCAAACTCTTCTAAGGAAGAACAGAGACTACAAGAGAAATGCAGGCAAGAGCCGTAAACAGCCCTTCAAATAGCAGGTATCTAAATGTCCCTTCATCACAAAGCAATCAACGTCTTAAGAAAGGAGGGACTATACCATAAAGTCACAATGAACAAAAATTGAGACAGTGTTGAAGAACATGTGGGGTTATCATGAAGGTCCACATAAACAGATGTGGACCCCACAGCACCTGTCCATATGGGGACACAGCACACTCCTCCAGATTCGAGACCCATGGCCTGGTGACAGAGAATGTCCATTTGGGAATAGATAAATAATAAACTATGGAAAATAACCATTTCTGGCAATCAGCCACATTTTGTTTGCCATATTGCATACAGTTTGACAAATGCTATGAAACACCATGTCAGTTTTATATAGCTGTCACATAAATGTCACATTTCACATATAAGCATACTTAAGTAGTACAACTGCAGAATTTGAAAAATAATACAAATTCAGATTAGCACATAAAAGACTGAATTACACGTCCTGGGTATAGATGATAGGACTCCTCATTATAAAGAGGACAGCTTCCCTCAGGTTCATCTATGATAACACCCCATCAAAATTTCACCATGGTTTCCTTTTCATTGAAGAAGGGACCAAAGCAAACAGTTTGAAAATTCTCCTGGAAGGTTGAATTGGTATGAAATTAGCCAAGAATTCTGAACTCTAAGAGCAAAAGCAGGAGCTATCATTACCAGGCACTGATGCATGTTATAAAATATAATACAGTGATTTGAGGACCAAGGAAATCACAATGCAGCAATTTCATGGATGACTCCACATGTATGTAAATTTCATTTTAATTGTTAAGTGCAATGAAAAGGCCTAGCTAAATGCAACCATCTCCAGCAGAGGATTTGATGTGAATGAACAAGACAACCCAACGTGAAGGGAGGTGTGGGAACTGGAGGCGCAGAGCACTGGTAGGGCTTGGGGGCAGGATGTGTGTGGTACTGGATTACACTCCAGCATCCCAAAGAAGCACATGTTGAGCAGGATTATGTTTCAAAATTATACCAGAATACGAGGCTCCTGATATAATTTGGAATAACTGTTACAATTATCATCAAGGAATCATGATGTCAACAGAGTCCACCCACGGACCCACGTGGATGTAATAATCATACACTTAATTGCAATGGAAAAGTCATTATCAATCCAACCCTAACCAGGCCATCCTCAGCAATGTAGCTAGACCCGTGCTCAGAATAAAAACTAAAAACTTCCGGGGTCAGAGATGAGTGGTAAAACACTCTTCTGTTAATTACCGAAACCCAAAACAAATAAACTCCACAAAACTAGCTCAGGAATAAGCAGGGTCCCTGTACACAGCAGCTACCCTCCTACAGGAAAAAAGTGTTTGAAGGATTTTGCATTGTATTTAGAGGCAGGGTCTCATCTAGCTGGTCTCTAAGTGCCTCGCCAAGTTGCCAAGGCTGGCCTTGACCTCGCAATCCTCCTGCAACAGCCTCTTCCCCACTCCCCAGCCTCTGGGATGACAGGTGTGTGCCATCGCTGGGCTAGGAGATTGGATTCTTCTAGTGGTCCCACCTGTCAATCACCACAGCCCGGGAAGATGCCAGGCAGCAGTGCTCACCTGCCAGATAAGGACTGGAGCAGGGGCTGAGGCTGCCCCCAGGGGATGGGGAGGCTGCGAGGGGTCTCCGCCACTGTCACGCTCCCCACGTGAGGGGCCAGGGGGACTGAGGGGCGCTGTCCCCGAGGGGCTCAGGCCTGCGGATGCAGAGAGCTGCCCGGAATTGCAGTTGGCCAACTGGGTTCCTGCCACAGTGTGTCGGCCAGACAGCCTCCCTGCCCAGCCTCCCTCCTGAGCCTCCCTGCCCAGACACCAGGTGCCACTGCACGCTCACCATTTCCTGGTGCCCAGCAGCCAAGCTTGCCCTGGAGAATTTCAGCCCGTGCATGGCAGGGCCATGCGGCACACAGGGCAAAGCCTGGATTCCAACTGCAGGAATCCTAGAAGCCCAGACCTGGGAGAAATAAATCCCAGCCCAAGCGCGTAGGCCCGCCCCCTGCTCGCTGGCTGCACTCAGGATTGGACAGAGCTCAGCACGGGTGCTTCTGATTGGACAGGGCGTCAGTCAGTCTCTGCTCTCCCCCCAACCCGAGCACAGGGTGCCTTCTTATTGAGTGACAGTGGGGTGATATATGCTCCAGGCAAGAAGGAGGCCAGAATGGCAGGGTTGGGTAGAGCTTTTTTTCTTTTTCTTTTCCTTTTGAGGTCTGGGCATTGGGTTAGGGTCAGGGTGACCAGAATTCTAAGTTCTGTTGGGTTTTGATGTTAGGAAATTGAAGTCATTTCTTGACAGTTTCACCACCTGGGCCTCCTCCTATAATAAGACCTCCCAGAGCGTCCTAGGGAGGCTGACTAGTCCTCTGTTCATCTGTGCAAAATTCTCCAAGCAGAACTGGCCTTTCGTCCCTTGGGAACTGCCCAGTGTGTCATGGCCAGCGCTGGTGGAGGCTCACGGAGGGGGGGGGTGAGGGGGGGGTGCTGGCAGGCGCCCTGGAGGAGTTTACCACCCAGTTGGCAGCGTGAGAGCTGGTGTTCCTCCAGCTGAGTTGACTATCTCGAGCCCACATTGAGGCTGAGTAAGGAGATCAGCACAGAAGAGATGCCAGAGAGCAGACCTGGGTAAACCCCAGCTGCACCCGGGCTCCCTCGGTCTCTGGCGAACTGGGGGTTGAATTCAGAGGCCTCGACCTCTGAGCCCCTTCCCCAGCCCTAGCTTGAAGTTTAGAGACAGGGTCTCACTGAGTTGCTTAGCACCTTGCTTTTGCTGAGGCTGGCTTTGAATTCCCCATCCTCCTGCCTCAGCCTCCCCAGCCGCTGCAATGACAGACGTGTGACACTGTTTTTCCTTTCTTTCTTTTTGAGAGAAATACCTGCGGTGGCCACAGGATAACATCCTTGCAGAGATCAAGGCCACCCTGGGTGCTCTCCCTGGTTCCCACCAGTCCCCCTGGATCCCAGGCAATGGTATCCTGCCTCCTCCAAAAACCGGAGACACCCTGCCCAGGTGTGCATCCTTATATCAGTTGAATACTCTGCACTTGACAAGAAAAAAGAAAGACAGACCTTACCTGCTTGTCTTGATGCAAACAAAGACGATGTGTTTCCAAAGAGAGCTCTGGTCTTGTCCCCCCAATTCAGTGGTGCAAAAAGTCACATAATACAGAGAAGACTTCTCGTTAAGGGGGCCTCCAGGGTCTGTCTATTAATGAAAAACAATTTGGGTTTGATTGGAAGTCCAGGAAAGCCAATTCCAGGTTTTCCTAATTTGGTAAATAACTCCATAGACTCCAATGCACCCTGCTCCTCTCTGCCTTAGTTAACCATGGAGGCCTCGAGGTTACCTGCCCCCTGGGACCCCTGCACCTGCAGATGAATGGGGGGGTCCTATCTTCTCCATGCAGCAACCTGAACCTCCACCTTCCCACAGGCTCCAACACCTTTGGCAGCATCCAATGGGGGAGCAGTTTAGAAAATTCTGGAATGTACCTAAAGACATTTCCTCATCCAGCTAGGATGCTATCAATTTGGACCCATGGTCCTTTTCAGTACTTTTAAGTCTTTTTCTATTTTATTGTTTCTCCTTAGTTATACATGGCCATAGAATCCATTGTGGTAAACTTATCCAAACATAAAATATACCTTATTCTCCTTAGGACCCCATTCTTGTGAGTGGGCATGATGGGTGGATTCACTTAGGTATTTTCATACAATTAAATAGAAACATTATGGTCACTTCATGCTATTGTCTTTCCTGTTCTTATCTCCCCTCCCTTCCCGTTGCTCCCCTTTGTCTCCTCTACTGAACTTCTCTTCTTGCCCCCAACCTTCCTTGTAATATAGATAATGTATGTCATGGAAAACATGTGACCTTTGGTTTTGGGGGATTGCCTTATTTTACTTTAGCATGATAATCTCCAGATCCATTCACTTACTGGCCAAAGTTATGAAGTCATCATTTTTTAAAGCTGAGTAATATTCCACCATGTATGCACACCACAATTTCTTTATCTATTAATCTGTTCATGGGCATTTAGACTGGCTGCATAGCTTAGCTATTGTGAGTTGTTCTCTCATAAATATCGATGTGGCTGTGTCCTTGTAGTATGCTGATTTCATCCTCTTTATGCTGAAGAGTGGGATAACTGAGTCAGAAGGTGTTTCCAATCCTAGTGTCTTGAGGAATCTCCATCCTGCTTTCCAGAAGGGTTGCACCAATGTGCAGTTTCTCCAACAAGGTGTGAGCACTCCCTGTCCCCCACATCCTCACCAATTTATTGTTACTGTATTCTTGATAATTGCCATTCTGACTGGAGTGAAAGAGAAGCTCAATGCAGTTTTAATTTGCATTTCCCAACCTGCTAGATCCAGTGCCTTTTCAGTATTTTTTTTAAATATTTTTTCTAGTTGGAGTCAGACCCAACTAGAAGTCAGACCTTTATTCTATCCATTTATTTTTCTGTGGTGCTGAGGATGGAACCCAGGACCTCGCACGTGCTACGGGAGTGCTCGACAGCTGAGCCCCAGCCCCAATCCCTATCTTCAGTATTTTTTTCTTTTGCTTCTCAGTAACAGCAGCCCAGGTATTGCAGTTTTGCTGCATTTGTGAAACGGGAACATTTCTCTAGAAGGAAGACTGAGAAGGTCAAGCCACAGGCCCAGGATTCCAGGGATGAGCAGTACACGGTTGTCTTGCCCATGATGAGGAGATTGTGTGGGTGAGAAGAAGGAAAGAGCTGGGGACAACTTGGGGCCAGAACCCCTCCGTCCCCCATGAGGGAAATTATTCTTGCTGTTAGTTTTCTTAAAGAAAAATAGAAATTTTCCTAAGCTACCAGTGCCACTAGATATAGGTCCCTGGATGGAGCTCAGATTTGTCTTGAGAGGCAAGGAAAAGTGAATAACCAACCCAGTGGTTTTTGTCTTATTATGACAAAAAGACAAAACTAACAAGCTAGACATTGGGCTTCTTGGGGATAAAACACTGGGTTTTACCCAATAATTAACAATCCAACAGCACCTGACACCCAATTAAAGGGGGATGGATAATTAAATGGGTGGCCACCTGCAGGAGCTGTCCTCTGGGTGCATTCCTTGCATCTGAGAGGTTTTTCAACACCAATGAGATAAGCAGAGTGGCGAGAAAACTGGCAAAACCCTCTACAATATTCTAGCCAGGAAAATTCATAAGCACTTTAGAAGCATCTTAATGTTTACCCTCAGTCGAATGTGCCTCAATCAGAATGCCACCCTTTGAAAATAGCTATCAACATGAAAAGTTTCTGAAATCTACTGGTTTGTGGACCACATTTGAGGATAACGACAAAAACCATATGAGTCCATGGCTAAATACATAAGTAAAAATAGACATCGAATAACGAGCATTCTCTTAAGACTTCCTTCCTGAAAACACTGCCCTATTTGCTTTTAATAATTCCTCTAGCAACACTTGAGGTCATAAAGAACTGAGGAACATGTCTGGTTGGGGCAGAAATGCTGGATACCAAGAAGAAAGTTACACTGAACCTCAAAGGAGAAGGTTCATAAATCAGCAGAATGCAGGAATGCCCACAAATTTTGAAATTGAAAACAAGGGACTGGGGTTGGGGCTCAGTGACAGAGCACCTGCCTAGCACCTGTGAGGCACTGGGTTCCATCCTCAGCACCACATTAAATAGAAATATATAAAATAAAGGTATCCTGTCCAACTAAAAACTATTTTTAAAAATAAAGATCAGATTTAAAAATAAGAATTTTTAAAAAGCCAGAGATGATTTTAGATAATACATAAAATATAATCAAAGTAGAGCAAAGTTTATTGGCCGAGAAATCACTAGCAGGAGGGAGGGAGGAAACAGTGAGGCTTCTCTGACATCTCTAGGCCACACACCCGATTTGCTCCTCAAGATTATGGGAGATGCTGTGGGTGATACCACAGGCCTGCCCATGGACCAAGTCCTATTTCTTAACTGGCAGTATGATTGCATCGTATTTGTAGGTTTCTACTCCACATGGTCTTGTCCAGAGACACCAAAGGAAACAGTGTGTGTGTGTGTGAATTTACTGTAATAAAACTTTATTATGGCAGCTATTATGAAGACAAACACAATAAGTGTTGGCGAGGATGTGGGGAAAAGGTACACTCATACATTTCTGGTGGGACTGCAAATTGGTGCAGCCAATATGGAAAGCAGGATGGAGATTCCTTGGAAATCTCAGAATGGAACCACCATTTGACCCTAAAGGACTTAAAATCAGCACACTACAGGGACACAGCCACATCAATGTTTATAGCAGCACAATTCATAATAGCTAAACTGTGGAGCCAACCTAGATGCCTTTTAGTGGATGCATGGATAAAAAATATGCATTATATATACACAATGGAATTTTACTCAGCAACAAAAGAGAATAAAATCATGGCATTTGCAGGTAAATGGATGACATTGGAGAAGATAATGCTAAGTGAAGTTAGACAATCCCAAAACAATAAATTCCAAATACTTTCTCTGATATAAGGAGGCTGACTATAGTGAGGTATGGAGGGGAACCATGGGAGGAATAGATGAATTCTAGATAGAGCAGAGGGGTGGGAGGGAAAGGGAGGGGGCAGGGGATTAGCAAGGATGGTGGAATGTGATGACATCATTATCCAAAGTACATGTATGAAGACACAAATTGGTGTCAACATACTTTATATACAAACAGAGGGATGAATAATTGTGCTGTCTATGTGTAATAAAAATTGTAATGCATGCTGCTGTCATTTAGTTTTTAAAAATCAATAGAAAAAACTTATTATGAAAAGTTTAAGATGATATTCTAAATATATAAATGCAACTCTCAAGTCACCTTGCTCTGCACTGACAAGTTCTAATTTGACCTTTTCTGGGACCAGTAGGAAAATGGGGCACAACATACCATCAGAGAGGACACTCCAGCTTGAGAGTGTCCCTCTTTCCCTTCCCTGTCTTTAAATAAACTAATACCAGATAGAGTGAGGGATGTGTCTGAAATAGTAGTTATCAGGTGCACACTAGTGACAGGAACAGGAAGTTGACATGCCAAAGATCCAGGACAACTCTAGGTCACTTTGGCCCACGCTGGTCTGGAATGGTTCTTACATATTTGATGGTTAGGTGCAATCATCCTGTCTCCTTGAGTTCTGGAATCCAGTCTGTGAAAGTGTCCCAGAACTTGTCCCCACCAGCATAATTTGTGTTATCACTGGTAGAGATACCTGTATTGCTCACATAAATCACAGGTTGTTGGCTGAGGAATGGAATCTAGCCCATCGATGTGACCCAGGCAGGGCTCTAGGTAAATTACATTTCTAAAAGAAAAGTGGGGGTCTGCACAGAGGGCAGGTTTATAAAATGACTCCCTGATCTGCATGATCCCATCAATCACGTCTGCATGCTGTCTCTATCAGTATGCAGCTGAGTGGTAGAGCTACCACGAGCACTGAAAATAGATAGATAGATAGATAGATAGATAGATAGATAGATAGATAGATAGATCGATCGATCAAGGCAGGCATGAGCTGCATCTTTGAGAACCAATTATGTATCACCCCATAGAGTTCCCTAATAATTTTGCATTTTAAAAAATACAATCATTGGCTTATAAAATTTAGTATCCACTCGTAGGCCAGGTGTTAGATATTCATCAAAAATGGAAAAAAGTAGAGACCGATATTGTGTGACCAGAAACTCAAGAAAACTTTTATTCACGGGCCATAAATCATCTTTCAAAACCAGTGAACATTCTATCAGTTTTCTAAAACAAACAGAAAAACAAAAACAAAACAAATAACCCCACTGGGCATTCTGCTCAGAAAGGGGAATGCAATCTTGTGGAATGGAGGAGGAGTTTGCAGGTCAAAACTTTCTGAGCTTCTAAATCTATTCTGTCCCCATTTTTTATTTTATTAACAGTGACATCTTTTTTCTCTGTCTGCTTCCCCAAGCATCCAATGTTTCCAGGTCTCAACATCTGTCCATGCCCCTGTGTCCGCAGAGGTTCTCCCTGTCCTCTTTGCCACCCACCACTCATGGCTCCACCTGTCACCCCCTGCTTTCCCAGGTGTCATCTCTGTCCCTCTACTTGCCTCTCTCTCTGGTCCAGATGTTATTGGAATTGTTACAACATATTTCTAAGCCTTTTTTACACAATCTGCCCATCCATACCTGTGGCCATATGCATGGATTCTGCACCCAAGGTCTCAAACCCTGGTGGATGGGAAAGATTTGAAAATGATTTGCTCATGTACCAAGTAAATGTACAGATTTTCTCCCAAGTAGCGCCAATGGCATAATGGCTACTTACATAGTGGTTACTTTGTACCAGTTTTTTTAAAAAATATTTTTAGTTGTATATGGACAGAATAACTTTTTTCTATTTATTTATTTCCAGGTGTTGCTGAGGATCAAACCCAGTGCCTCACAAGTGGTAGGTGAGTGCTCTGCCACTGAGCCCCAGCCCCAGCCCTGTAGCAAATTGTACTAGTGACCCAGAGATCATTTAAATTATAGAAGGAGGTGAGCAGGCTGTCTGCAAACTGTATACATAAATTGATGCACTTTGCAATGCTTTGGGGATTGCTGGCCTGGAACAAGTCACCCACCTATGATTAATGAAAACCACAAGACATCTCCACTGCTGAAATCAGTCTTCACTTTTCTCCTCCCACAAACTTTTTTTTAATCTGGGTTCTCACATTTTGTCACCAAGAACTTTGAAGTGGCTTTGACTCCTTGTCCTTGGTCAGCTATCTATTCTATTACTTGCAATCATTCACATGGAAGTTTTTCTGCAACTCTCTCTCATCCAGCACTGGCACGAACCCTTACTGGCTCTTGCTTAAACTGGTGGGGGAAAAAAACAAATCAAAAACAACTTCTCTCTCACTTCTTGACTTCAACCCTAATCATTGAAACAATCATTATTTTTATCATTAAAGAAAATTAACTGAGCCAGGCAGAACATTGCATGCCCATGATCCCAGCAACTTGGGAGGCTGAGGCAGGAGGATCATGAGTTCAAAGTCAGCCTCAGAACTTAATCAGGACTAAGCAACCCAGGGAGACCCTGTCTCTAAATAAAGTATATATTTTTAAAAGGCGGGGGGCTGGGGATGGGGCTCAGTGGTTAAGCAGCCCTGGGTTCAATCCCTGGTGCCAAAAATAATTAAATAATTAATGAGCAGAATTGACCAATAAAATTCCTTCTAAGAAGCTTTCAAACTCTCACAGCCTAGTATTCAGTAGAGGTTGCAAAATGTTAGCCCAGAATTGCGAAAAATATGTGCTTCTGCATACATTATATTGTATGAGAATGAGGCTTAAATTCTTCTATGGATGACGACTACAGCATTTTCCTTTTGGAGAGATCAAGGGCCTCCACTGTCTCCTCATTATGCCCAGGGACTGATACCTCATCCCTCAGATCATAGTGGCACTGGGGGGAAGGGGTTACCTTGTGTTGTCAGATGAAATTAGGTTCAGTCCTGGGCGTTAAGCATACACCAGACTGCCTTGTTGACACATGAGCCATTCTTAAAGGACACTTTGGCATACAACCATATACTATGGAAACGAGGTTCACCTTCCTTCCTGGTGGACATTTTAGCATTACAACGAAGTAAAATTGACTTCCTAGTCACTGGCACTTTTTCTTGGGGTTATTTGTGAAAGGGGTTCGTTCTAAACTTATTAAACACATCTCAACTTCTTGGGTCAGAGTCTCATGGGAAATCATGTTTTCCACTAGGAGGGGGTCAAGGCGTGTCTTCTATTCTTAGGCTCCAAGTGCTAACATACAACATGGGCACAAACAGAATGTGGTGCATGAGTAATTGGAGAGACGTTCTCTTCTACACAAGTGGAGCACTATCATGACAGTCAGTCTCTCAACAAAGATGGCAACTAGAAACTAACAGGAAGGTATCTAAAAACAGTATATCAACTGGGAAAATGCTGGGGAAGGCAGAGGCTCCTGCCCCTGGAGGGCTGGGGTGGGGTGGGGTGAGATTGCATCATGCTCCTCAGAACACTTTGCAATTTAAAACTCATGAGTTGCTCATTCTGGAATTGTCTATAGCTTACAGAAAGGTAAGCCATAGATAAGCAGAACTATGATAGTCCAATTTCTGTAAAACAAATACTAAGAGGCAATCTCGTGAGTGGTCAGAGAGAAACAGTTGTTCAAGTACAAGACAGCATTAGTGGGTTTCCCTAGAGAATCTAAGAAGCTGGAAGGCAGTGGGACAACATGATGGAACTTGTTTTTATAAACAATCAATAATTTTATATCTTGCAAAACTGTGCTTCAAAAGATAAGGGGAGATTTGTACAAGGAAAGGTTTGCAGTGAGTAAACAACTCTTCCAGAAATGCCAATAGAGCCATCAAGGATAAAGGAAATGAAAAAAGACAGAACTTTGAGCCAACACAAAATAATGAGAAATAGTGGTAGATATAGCTCAGTAGCTCAATATGGTAGCTAAATGTAGCCAGTGTCATGGAGTATTTAGTTTCTAACTCTTTTCTATGTGTTTTAAAAATATAAGTGTAAAAAATTGTACTCTATATGTGTAATAAGAATTGCAATGTATTCCACTGTCGTGTATTTTAAAAAATAAAATTAAAAACAATTAAGAATAAATGAGTGCAAAAGTAACACTTAGAACACAAAAATAACACTTATAACATAAAAATAACACTTAGAACCAAACAAACATTGATGTTGAATGATTACAAGACTCCATTTTTCATTGCTATCAGGAAATACTTAAGGATGCGTAGTTTGTGAATAAAAAGTCATTTAGGTCAGAATTTTAGAGTCCAAGATAAAGGCATGCCATCCACTTGGCTTCTGGGGAGTACCCACTTTGCTCTATTCCAGCATGGTGGCTGTCATCAGAGTGGGGACAAGTGGAGGAGGGAAAATCATATGGACCAATACAAGCCACAGAGCAGAGAGGGGCAGACTTGAGTTTTCATAACAACTCGTTTTCTCAAAAACTCATTCCAAGAGACTAGTGTCCATTCCTCCTGAGGGTGGTGTCCCCAATGACTGAATTAACACCCAGTAGACAGCACATTTGTAAGGTTCCCCTGCCTCAGTGTTACCATAAGGAGGACCAAGTATCCAAAACCTAAGCTTGTTTGTGGACAAATGATATCCAAGCCATAGAAGACACACGATGCATGAAGCTATAGTCTATGACAAAGATAGAAACCAATTCTGAGGGACAAATCTGTAAGATCAGCAAAAATTTCCTATACTATTGAAACTAATTTGTCATGCATAAAAACTGATTGTCATAAATTTAAGATGTTAGAGTTCCCAGCACAATCACTAAGGAAAAACTAAACCATGTGCCAAAAGAAGAAAATAAAATAAAAATGGTACAGAAGAAAAATGAATCATTAATAGGCAATAATGGAAAAATTGATGAACCAAAAACATATAGGTAGAAGACAAGTGGCAACATAGAAGAAGCATTTGGTTCATTACTATCACTTTTTTCATTACTATTACTGCATATAGATCCAATTTGTTCCAATTTTAGAAAACATATTGATCAAGTTGGGCATGCAGCACACATCTGTGACTCTAGAAACTCAGGAGGCTGAGGTCAGAGGATTGCAAGTTTGAGGGCAAATTTGATGACTTATGGAGAGCCTGTCTAACTCATCATCATCTGGGCACAGTGGTGCAATGCTGTCGCTAACCTACTTGTGAGACTGAGGCTAGGGTATCACAAGTTAGATGCTGGCTTCAGCAACTTAGTGTAACAGTGTATGAAAATAAAATATAATAATATTAAAAATTGGCTGGGGATGTAGCCCAGTGTTACACTCTTGGGCATAAGACCTGGAACCAAATAAAATTATTCTGCTGTCTACGTCAGATTCACTTTAGATTCCAAGACAAAGACAGGATGAGAATAAAAATAAATATAAAAAAAATATAAAAATAGCAATCAAGAGCCCACCACAATAGTTCAGTGACTTGGGAAGCTGAGGCAAGAGAATTATGAATTCAAAACTGCAGGTGGTATAAATAGAGTTCCTCTTGGTGGAATGGTCTGGCTGCAGAATAAAAGCTAAGAAAGGTAAAGCAGGGGGAATAACCCACAGGATACAGAAAGTAATTTTAAAAGCGGGGATGGGGTGGACTAGCTGATCTTAGTGATGAAGCTTCCACACTCAAAAAAGCAAAATGGAGCCCCTGTTTGCTTTATTTATATCAGGGAATATCAAAGGTTTTCCATAGAATGTTCTTTGCCAAGTAAGGTAGAAGGTGGGCTTTGCAGTTCCCAATGTGTTATGCCCAACTCCGGAGCTACAAGAGGGTCATGTGCTTTGGGCAATCTAGTGCACTCTGGGGGGATGTAGATAGTTCCCAAGGTAAGACCTAATTCTCCATGGCTCCATCCCCAGAGAAGACCCTCAAGTAATTCATGGGTGGCACCCTGCATATTCCCCCTTTTTACTTTGCAAAAGAAAATGATGAGCTGTTATTTCAAGTTTCTGGATTTTTGTTCTGATAGTGTGACAACCTATTATCACAATACAAAAAAGAACTAGGAGCAAACACCTCATTCCAATAATATACCATGAAGAGTGTTTCAGCGTGTTTCCAGGGTTAAAGCCATTCCATTCTTGAAGTATTTCCAGTTTGAGAGGTAGGATCCATAAGCTCAATTTTGCTTTTTTGAATATCCTGGATGTTGTGTTGTAACTCCATAAGATCCAGGCTATTATTATTTGCTATGCCAAATACCCATTAGATGATTTAAACTATTCCCAATCCCATTAGGAAGGCTTATATTTGGCTGCAGTAACACAGATCTTCATAGTCAGATGGAATTTAAACCTTTCCTTAAAGTTGAGAGCAGAAAGCTCATTACCAATCTTTATGACAGTAGTTTCTAAGGCATTCAAGTTAGTTTCTATATTTTCATCAATATTTATGATTATTGAGGGCTTTTTGAACCAAAGACATATAGGTAGTATTTTGGAAGTATTTTGAGCCAAATTATTAAGACAATTTGCATGTTGAATGTTCTGAGATCTAGCCACTGAGGCTGTGACCATAGAAGTGATGAATTAAATTAAATGAAATTATAAAAAATATAACCAAGAATTATGAGTCCAAGAGCTCGCTTAAGTCTGGTCACCTGAGCATGCGTCTATTGTAAAACCTCAACACCAGCATCAGCATGCCATGGCTCTAAAATGTTGACCGGTAGTAAGACGAAGGAAGACTGGTGAAAGATTAATGTTCCTTTCCCCTCTGTTATATCTAGTGATGCAATTAGGTAAATTGCACTTTTTACAGGCTACAAGATATTTATCATCCTTTCTTTTAACTCTCACATTTCCAGTAATTAAAACAAGGAGATTGAACACAGCCGGCAGGCCATACCAGGAACCCTCTTTACACCCCCTGCCTACAAAGTCAGGAATAGGGTTGACAGTGTAATATAGGAAATCTGAGGCTGCAATTAAGCACCAAACATCTTTTTGGATACAGCCTTCACTGAAGGTTAGGATATTACCAACAAAACCTTCAGGGATCATGCATCCTTATGTGCTTGATTTTGTCAATTCTTGGAGACCAGCCTAAAATGTATCCACTATTTCTAGAACCTTTTTGTTGTACTGGCAAGACATCTGCACAGTCTATCCATTTAGGAAAGGTGCCAAATTCTATTGCAGAATGATTAGGACAGTAAGGTATTGGCAGACGTTCTGTGACAATGACTAGCTTTTTATGAGAAAGTCCCATTTTAATAACTGTTTGGACATATTGCTTACAGTCCCAGGGTCCAGTACAATTGGCTGGTCTAGACCCCAGATATACTGTATTTTCTTCAGAAGATACCCCTAGATAGCCAGCATGCTTATCATGGGACCAATATATACGTAGTTGTCCACTGTAACCAGTATAACTAAATCCAGTCACAGGGTTGGGTGTAATCCGAGTTATCTGTAAAACCACACAGTACATGAGTATCATTCGTAAATTCTGGGATGGATTCTCTGGTCCACACCACTGGGTGTACCAAAGGTGGGTCTGGAAAATATGTCCAATTGCTTTCTCCCTGGACCCCAATTACTGGACAGCTCAACAGAGCTAACATGGCCACAAACATTGTGGCTGCAGAGTTCGTTCCTCCTTGTGTCAAAGTATCTGTTGAGGCTATAGCGTTAGATTCTACAGTTGCCTCCATAATGGTAGATTCAACATTCAGTCTCTCAGGGCCTTCTTCATCCTCTTCCTCCTTTGTATCTTTCACTTCCTGCTGGGGATCATCACTGACATCTCTGGATCAATCTTCAGTATCTGAACCTCGGTTCTAGGTCCTCCATGTCTGATAGCACATCCAGGTACCCCAATAGGATGAGAGGCACCTTCTGGGAAAACACAAGCATGACCTCTACCCCACATTATCACTGGATCTGATATTTTCTGTCATTATGTTTGTAAATCTTTCCACAAACCTTGGCTCAAGGTACCAGCTGCAGTTGAAGAAATGAGTCCTTTGGCTGCAGTGTGACTTTCAGAGTCACAATTAATTAAAATTAAAACAAAGCATGATTAAAGTTATTTTGTGGGGCCTTATCCCCCCTTTTTTTGTAATTGTAGCTTCATAGATAAATGAGCTCATTCTACAATGGCTGGACCTTGAGGCTTATGGGGAATACCTGTTTTATGATCAATACAAAATTGATGGCAAAACTGCTGAAAAGAAAAATTAGTATAAGCTGGAGTATTATCAATTTCAATCTGTAAAGGACATCCTAATGCTGCAAAAGTAGCTAGACAGTGAGAAATAACATGCTGAGTATTTTCTCTTACACAGGCAGTGGCAAAAAATAAATCTAGAGTAAGTATCAACAATAACATGAACTTACACTGTTTGCCAAATTGACCGATGTGAGTTACATCCATTTGCTATAACTGATTTGGTCATAAACCATGGGATTAACCTCAGTTGGTGAAGGTAAAATATGTATAAAATATTGTGAGATTTGATGTATAATTTGACAAGTTTTTCCCCAGGAATATTAATTTTTTATGTAAACTAGAAGCATTCTGATGATGTAAAGAATGTGAGGCTTTTGCACAATCACATAAATACATTTATTCACAAATGGCAATAAGTTTATCAATCTTATCGTTACCTGATTCTAAAGGACCTGGAATATTAGAATGTGCCCCTATATGGCTAATGAAACATGGAGGGTGACACATTTGAATTGTCTTTTATAAAGTCTGAAACACTCTTGCAATGATGTGTTCCCAGTAGTTGATGTTTCAATATTTTTTTTTACTCCAACTGCAATATAAACTATCAGAATAAATATGGATTGGCTAATTTGCAAAATGAATTAAAGCCCAAATGAGAGCTTAAATTTCTGCTCATTCTGCAGAAGTATATGCTGTCTGTATTATCTCTGTATAAACATGGCTATAGAAACCTGCTTTTCCTGAACTCAATCCATCAGCAAATACTGTTAGTGCTCCAACTATTGGTTAAGCACATACAATTTTGGGAAAAATAAATGTAGTCACAAGAGTAAACTGAATAATTTTCTCATGAAGGTAATGGCTTTTCATTTGACCAGGGAAATTAGCAAAAGCTATCTGCCAAGTATTAGAAGATAGCCAAAGCCAATCATGCTCTTGAGTAGAAAAAGGGCCAACATTAATATTAGGCTGTGACCCAACTCTCTGCAAAACTCGTATTCTTCCTTTAGTAACAAACTGAGCAATAAAGCCATGGTATGGAGTTTATGACTTTTGAGGAGAATAAGGTAGGCAAGGCCACTCAATAATTCCCAATTATTGCCATATTGCTCCTGTAGAAATATGAACAGTGGGAAATGTTAATCAATATATAGGCTCTTGTGGATTAATTCTAGTAAGCTGTGCAGTAATCCTTGCAGATTCAACTTTTGTTATGGCAATCCTTTCTTCTGCCAAAGTTGATGAGAAGGTAGAGAAGGATCTCCCTGTGCAATCTGAAACAAAGGACACAAATCTGCAGTGGCTAGTTTTAAACTAGGTCATAGCCAATGAATATCACCTAGTAACTTTTAGAGGTCATGTGCCTTGGGCAATTTAATGTACCTTGGGGAGCTGCAATACTTCCCAAGTTTAAATCTAAATCTCCAGGACTACATAGAATATTCTTCCCAAAAGAGTAGAGTACACATTTTACTCCAGTGTGTAGGAAACATTGCGCAGGACTTCCCATTTTAAATCCATAAAAATGTCAATAAATTTAAAAGCACTGAAATTAGGACAAGTATCTTTTATAATTACAATGAAATTAAGTTAAAAAAACATAAAATTTAAAAATTTGCCAACATGTAGCAATTAGACAGTGTATTCTTAGGAAGAAGAAAAAGAAAATAGTTTAGATGGATAAATAGACGACCCCCAAGTAATTCACAGGTGGCTCCTTGAAAGTCAGTGAGGCCCTACCTCAAAATACAATATAAAAATGCCTGGGGATAGGTCTCAGTGGTAAAGTGCTCCTAGGTAAAACCCCCAGGAGGTTTTACAACAAAGAAAACAGCTGGAGGGCTATGCACATGTCAGACAAAATCAGCTGTAACAGAAATTGTTAGATAGAGGCAAGAACATGATATATACTCGTAATTACATATATTAAATTATATATTAAATACATATGCATATTTATGATAAAAATTAAACTATATAATACATATCAATAAAGGGGGCAATCTCACAAACTAAGTTATAAATGTATACATGTCAAAAAAAGAATGCTCCAAAATATGTGAAGTGAAAACTATCGGGATTAAAGGAAGAAAAATTTCTCCAAAAAGGGGTGGCTAATTTGTGATATCCCATTTTCAAGAATGAATGAAATGTCTAGCAGAAAGTCCATGTAAAACAAAACAAAATGACTTGAACAACAGTATAACTATACTAGGTCTAGAGGACTATATAGAATATTCTGCCCCAAAGAGTAGAATACACATTTTACGCCAGTGTGTAGGAAACATTATGCAGAACTTGCCATTTTAAAGCCATAAAAATGTCAATGAATTTTAAAGCACTGAAATTAGGACAAGTATCTTTTGTAACTACAATGAACTAAAGTTAATAAAACAGAAAATTTAAAAATTTACAAACATGTAGCAATTAGACAGTGAACTCTTTAGGAAGAAGAAAAAGAAAAAAATAGAAACTAATTTAAATGGATAAAAATGAAAATCAAACATGAAAATGAAAGCAACCATGCCAAAACTGATGAGGTGCAGCTAAAGGAGCCCTCAGAAGAAAATTCATAACCACAAAGGCTTACATTATAAAAGAAAAACTGCCCAAACAAAACCTAAATTTACACAGTACTAGACAAAGAGAAGCAAGCTGTAATCAAATTTCACAGAGCATAAATTTTAATAAAGAATGGATCAAGCATAAAACAAATAGACAAAAGAATTAAGAAAACAAACTTGATTGTTCAAAAGATTTACAAAATTGATTGTTCAATTAACCAAGCAAAAAGAGAGAGAGAGAGTACTCAAGTTAATAAATATCAAAAAAAGTGAGACCACAAAAACAGACTCCACAAAAAAATTAGAAAATTTTAAGGGCATATTATGAACAACTGAATGTGAACAAATTTTTACATAGCATCCATCAAAATTGACTTAGACATAGAAAATCTCAAAAGACTTAATAAGAGATTGAATCAGTAAAAAAACACAATAGTAACATCCATATCAGAGCTGAGCATGGTTGGTGTACACCTGTATCCCAGTGACTTGGGAAGCTGAGGCAGGAAGATCGTGAGTTCAAAGCCAGCCTCAGCAAAAGCAAGGTGCTGAGCAACTCAATGAGACCCTGTCTCAAAATAAAATACAAAATAGGGCTGGGGATGTGGCTCGGGAGTCAAGGGCCTTGGAGTTCAATCCCTGGTACCCAACAACAACAAAATTCCATATTAGAAATGTGAAGTGAAACTATCAAACTATATCTAACTCTAAAAACAGATAGATAGCTTTGTGTGAATTAAATCCTAAGGTCTCTACAAAAGAATGGTTTAAATAAAAAAGTTCAGCATTTGTGCAGGATATAGCACCAATTAATACAATTTTGTAGCTGAACAATAAATATTAAAAGCAAAATTACTTTAAAAAATTCCATTTATGGTAGTATCAAATATTAGATACATAGCAGAAAATTAACAAACAAATATGTCTTGTAAGCAGAAAATACTATAGAAAATGTTTAAAAGAATAAATAGGCATTGACTATTTATTGATAAGATTAATGTTGCTGAAATGGTAAAATGCAAATAGATTTACATATCAATGTAAACCTTACCAAAATTCCCACATGCCATTTTTGAAAAAGATGTAATAATAAGCCTAAAGTTAATATAGAAGTTCAGTCAACCTCAAATACCAAATACAGTTTGTTTGTTTGTTTGTTTGTTTGTTTTCAATAAAAATATAAAAAACAAAATTGGGAGACTCATACATCCCAATTTTAAAGCTCAGTATAAAGTTTCAGTACTCAAAGAAATTGGATCCCTATTCCTCACCCTGTTCAAAATCAATTCAAAAGTGGTAAAAGACCTGACTGTGAAACTACAAAGTAAACAAGGGAAAGCAATTTAAGACTCTTGTAAGACAACAAATGTTTTGGACAGAATTTTGAAATCACAAAAAAGTAAAAATTAAAAATTCCATTAAACTAAAAAAGTTGACGAACAGCAAAGAAAAAAAGGGGGGAGGGAATCCTTATAAAATAGGAGAAAATCTTTGCCCAGTATGTGTTTGATACAATCTTCATATTTAGAATATGTAAAGAACAAAAAAAAATCATAACACCAAACAATCAAAAACTAAATAATGCCATTCAAGTGGGCAAACGAAGTAGAAAGTTTTGCAATAGAAACAAAAAGTTCCAACAAACATGAAGAAAAATATTCAATATAAGTAGCCTTCAGGAAAATGCAAATAAAAAATACAATGAGGAAGACTGGGGAAATAACTCAGTAGGTAGAGTGCTTGCCTTGCATGTGCAAGGCCCTGGGTTCAGTCCCTAGCACCACAAGAAAAAAAATACATGAGGTATCATCACATCCCAGTAAGAATGGATAAATTAGAAAAGTGACAAACACGATGTGGATGTAGAAAAAAATCAACACTTAGGCATGGGTGTGTGCAAGTAAATTGGGTAGCTGATATGAAAAACTGTGCATATTACTAAAAAACTAACAATAGCTTGGATCATGGCACATGACTAATCCCATATATTTAAGAAGCTAAAGAAGGAAGATTACAAGTTTAAGGCCAGCTTGTGCAAGTTCAAGTTCAAACAGTGCAAAACCCTGTCTCCAATAAAAAAGAAATATGCTGGAGGCCAGGAATGGTGATAAATGCCTGTAAAGTAGGCAACTTGGGAGGCCACAGGAGAAGGATCCTGAATTTGCTGTGAGGATAGGAAACTTAATGTAATGCTCCCTCAAAATAAATAATAATAATAATAATAATAATAATAATAATAATAATAAATAAGGCACTGTGATGTAGTCTAATTGTCAAATGTTTGCCAAGCACATGAGGCTTTGGTTAAGTCTTTTGTATCTCAACCAAATAATACTAAAATAGAATTACCTTGTGTTTCAGGTATCCCACTTGGGAGTATGTAATGAACAAGAATGAAACCTTCATCTGATACCTGGATGCCAATGTTTATTGAGGCACATCCCAATTGAAAAGATATAGAATCACCCAGGAATTCTGGGGCAGATGGATAAAGAAAATATGACATATATGTATGCATACATCCATAAAAATCAAATCCTGCCACCTGCAACCAATTGGGTGAAATTGGAGGGTAGAGTGGTAAAATGAAACAAAACCAGACACATAAACACAAACACTGCATGCTGTCCCTCATGTGGGGGAGGCTAAACCTGAATTTAGGTTGGTGATTTTTAAAGGTTAAAGAGTGAAGGTGGGAAATGAGAAAGGGATTTCATCAGTGGATGTGGCATGTGTGTTAAAATACCAAGCTGAGACCCTTTATTGTGTATATATAGTACATCTTCATCAAAGCTATTTTGAAAATGTTACTGTAATCAGTACTGAGTCACACTTACAAAATGATTAAATGGAATAATATTCCAGGTGTGGTTGTGGATGCCTATAGTACCAGCAACTCAGGGGACTGAGGAAGGAGAATTGACAATTTGAGGTCACCCTTGGGAATATAGCAAGATATTGTCTCAAAACCAAAGAAATAATGAACTGGGGATAAATCTCAGTGGTAGAGTGTTTCTAGATTCAAATTCATTACTGCAAAAAGAAATAAGTAAATGGAATATAACTTAGAAATAGATCCTTATATTTATGGTCGATTATTTTTCAAGGAGAATTCCAAGACATTATAGGAAAAATGCTTTCAAATCATCTGGAACAACTACCCATATAAAACTTGGAACATGATCTCAAACACTATCTCACACTTTACACAATTAATTTTAAATGGAAGAAAAGTGTAATTATGAGAATTGGGACTACAAGATTCTTGGCAGAAAACATGTAAAAATCTCATAACCCTGCATTGAACAATGGATTCTTAGAAAAGACAAATTTTCTTTGTTTCTTTTTGGTACCAGGGATTGAACACATTTTACTTAGAGACCAATTGCTAAGTCTGGCTTTGAACATGTGATCCTCCTGCCTCAGCCTCCCAAACTGCTAGGATTATAGGCATGTGCCAAAAGATACTGCTTATAATGCCACATATTTAGAAAGTATCTACAGGATTTTAGATATGAGGTTTATGATGTGGCATAATAAATTTTGTGAAGGGTAAAGAAAAATATATTTATAATTTAGCCAATATGTTTTTTAAAACTATAGACTTCATGTAGACTTCCATATATACTATTTGAAATTTCACTGTCCCCAGTGGGGACTTCTATCTGAAAAACTCCAACCACATTTACCTTGTATAAGTCAAACCTGGACATCCATGTTTCTTAATCTATAGACTTAAATAAAATTGAAATTTCTCAAGAGTAAAGATTATTCCTCTGGAGCCAAATGATCCATAGCATTGTGTGGAATCATATTAGCTGAAGGGCTGTAAAAGAAATAATATTAACTAACTTCTGACCCCAAATAACATCTGTATACTTGTCGCTTCTTCATGTAGTCATGAATGCATTGTTGAGTCACAAAAAGAGAAATATAATAATTTTGTGGGCATATTTTTAGCAAGTTATGAATTATCATGAAAATGGTTCTCATTTTCACCGAACCCACAGAAGTATCAACAGAGTCAAGATTAAGCCTATTACATTCAGAAATGTCTTTGTTCCTTTAATAATTATTTGTTGGTACAGAAAATTGAACTCTGGGGTGCTTTACCCCTGAGCTACATCTCCAGTGCATTTGTTCATTTTTAAATTTTATTTTTTTATTAGTGAATTTCAGTTACACATAACATTAAGGTTTTTTTTTTAAAGAGAGAGTGAGAGAGCAGAGAGAGGAGAGAGAGAGAATTTTTAATATTTATTTTTTAGTTGGCGGACACAACATCTTTGCTGGTATGTGGTGCTGAGGATCGAACCCGGGCAGCACGCATGCCAGGCAAGCGCGGTACTGCTTGAGCCACATCCCCAGCCCCACATTAAGGTTTATCTTGACATGAAATCATACTACTTTTAAACGGGGATTATTCTGAGTGGCGTGATTAAAATAAATACAAATATTATATAGCCATAACCACATCCAAAATAAGGAAAATTTCCTCAACTGTTTTTATGACTTATATGCTTCTCGCTATTACACAAAAAACTTTGATCCTTTTTTTAATTTTATTTTTGTACATGATGTGAGGTACGTATCCAAATACATTTTTTTCTTCTTGTGGATATCTAGTCATCTCAGGGGCATTTTTGCTTTAGCTTTCACTCTTGAAAAATATAAGCAGTGTGTGTGTGTGTGTGTGTGTGTGTGTGTGTGTGTGTGTATGTAATCCCTCTGAACACCAGTTACAAATTGCTGCCCATGCAGGTCAGGAAAATTGCTGCCCACACAGTTACAAATTGCCACCCCCAACCTGCAAAGTCAGCTTAACTTAAGGGCACTCCTGTGAATTTCCAGGGACACCAAATAAAACATAGACACACTTTACCTTTACACAAGCTTCAGGACTTCTTCTCTGCTCTTGGCCTCAGGCTCCCCAAAAGGGAGGGCAAGAGAAAATCACCAGAGGCTGGTGAGAAAGTGACCACATTCAGAAGAGAGCTTTTATTGGAGGACTCTTGTTCTTAGAAAGTTCTATTCAAAAAAGGCCAGAGGAGCAGGGTTACAATTATTTATGAGGATTTATGAGGGTAAGTCAACCCTCATGAATAATGCCTACATCTGAAGACCCCCCTCTCTGAGCTGGGACAACACCCAAGTCACCACAAATGTAGTGACTGGTCAGAGCCTCCTGCTTCAGGACTGGAAGGCATGGGTCATTCAGAAGGGCTTCCCACATATCCGTCCTTCTTTCTTTGAAAAAGCAGGTGATGGGTCATTATTTTGAGTTCCTGAGTTCTTCCTCTAGGGGTATAACATCCTACAATTACAACACAAGAGAGAATAAGTAGCAATGAGAACAATACAAGGATATACCATGCAGAGTGTTTAAGAATGTTTCCAGGGTTAAAGCTGTTTAATTCTTTTGATATTTGATCAGCTAAAGAAGTAGGATCTGAAAAATGAATCTTACATTTTTGTATCTTGAATCTGATGATGCAGCTCCAAAAGATCCAAGATGTTATCTTTCCTCTGCCAAATATCCAACAAATGGTTCTGAACCTTCTTCCACTACCATTAAGAAGCATTGCATTTGGCAGCAGTAACACACACATACTTATATCTAGCATGACATTTAGGTCTTTCCTTGAATTTCAAAGTGGAAAGTTCATTATCTATATTCATGACAGCAGTCTCTAAGGCATTTAGCTTGGTCTCATTCCTTTCATCAACATTTATTTGATTGTGAAGAGCCTTGGAAGTATTCTGAGCCAAATAATTAAGAAAATTTGCATGTTGAATATTTGAGATATGGCCACCAAAGCTGTCACCATGGAAGCAATAAAAGAAAACAAGGGAACAACTCTCACTATTATGAGTCCAAGAGCACACTTAGGTCTCGCTAGCTGGGCGTGTATTTGTTGTAAGACTTGAAAAGCAGCATCAGCCTACCATGGCTCTGAAATATTTCCTGGTAATAAGACAAAGGAGGGCTGATGGAGCATCATCATTCCTTTTTCTCTATTATTTCTGATGATACAGTTAGTTAAATTATATTTACTATATGTTACAAGATATCTATCATCTTCCCTTTTAACTTTTACATTTCCTGTAATTAAAACATAAGGAGATTGAACACACACCCATAAGCTGTAGCAAGAACCTTCTGTTACAGTTCTTGCCTACAAAGTCTGGTAAAGCTTTGTCAGTAAAATGTAAGAATTCTGAGGCAGCAATTAAGTGCCAAACATCTTTCTGCATGCCACCTTCCCTGAAGGTAAGGATGCTACTAACAAATCCTCCAGGATTCATGGCATTACCCTTGCATAACTGCCTTTTGTCAATTTTAGGAGACCAGTCCAAAATATACCCACCATTTCTACACACCTTATGCTGTACTTGAAAAGTACAAATAAAATTTAAAGTTTCTAGTATTAACGATAAAAATGAAAAAGAGATGGAGGGTGCCAGATCTCTAGACTCAGAAGTATAAGCAACAGACTTATTTGCAATTTTGCCTTGAGCATAATGGTAGGATTATGATGTCTACCTCCCCCATTGGTATGGGGTACTATGAGAATATGAGCAGAAAACATGGATTTTATTTATATTATAATACAGCCCATCAATAAACTCAAAATTAAATTTAAAAGAAAAAAAATAAATCTCTATTGTTTAGGTCAAGCCCTAGCTACCAGAGATCTAGGGATCCTGAAGGATGAGTGGCTTAGGTGAAAGAAGAGGAGACAGGACTATAGTTGCAAGTAATGAGCAGCCTTCAGAAGTACCCGCTGCCCCTAGAGGGGCCTTCATTTTTAAACATTTTTTACAAGTGTTTTTTCATGTAGTTAATGGATAGCTTCAAAGCTCAAAATTTCTTTGATTTACATAATTTTTTAAGAGTTACAATATTTTTAGATATATATGAATTACCTAAGATATCGAGTACATTGTTTAAAATATTTTCCTGTAACCTTTGCCAATCACGATTAAGCTTTTACATCTTCACCTCAATCGATAAGTGCTAGACTACACAACTCGACTACATGTACCTTGACCTATTATTAGCTTTTAATTTTAAAGCATAAGTATAATTATATCATTAACCTTTAACTTTAAAGCATACCTATGATTATTGGTAAGATTTCTTACTTCTAATGTCCCAATAAAACACTTAAATTAGTTAAAGCCTATTACTTAAAAGCACTTTTCTGAAGTGCTTCCAAAATGTATGTATATTAATTTTATATTATTCTATTTTTAATTTAAAAGGTAATTTTCTTTTTCATATGACCGATTTAACTGCTTTCTTTTAAGAGTCTCTTTGATACTTTTTCAAAATACAACTATTCGTATGTTTTTGTAATTTTTAGCAAAAGAGCAGGCTCTTCAGCACAACCCATTTACCATTAATATTAACAATGTGTTTCCCATTTTTCTCATGAATTCCTGTGTAAGGCAAAGGAGGGCCTGTTAGTGGGGGGAAAATGTATGTTGCACAGATTGTAGATTTAGAATGTGGGGCTTCGTGCAAATTGCTAAGTTTTTCTCAAAAACCTTGAGATCTGTAGTATTTTGCTCATAAATTTTTGAGGAATAACACTATTGTTTGTATTCTGAGAGATATCAAAACACATCTCCAGGCATGTCTTAAGTGTATCTTTAGTCTCATTTTGGGAATTTTCCTGCCTTTGCCGTCAACATGTACTTTTATTATTGATTGATGTATACCCTATTATCCATATCATGAGTTTCATAAACAATACATTTAACTTTCCCCATAGTTTCAGTTTCCAGATGGTGTAGCTCTGCCATGGCATCCCCCATGCTGTGACCCTATCAGACAGAGGGTGCAGGAATAACTTAACCACGGTATCTATAAGACACCAGCTATTTTCCATATGACTTCTGTGGAACTTGTGATTGAATATTGAGTTCCAGCCTATGGTGGGTCAATTAATTGTCACTGGATAACAAGTCATTCTAGAACTTATTGGCTCACTCTACCCCTGAGCTAAATCCCCAGCAGTATTTTGTATTTTATTTAAAGAAGTGCTTAGCACTTCTCCCTTGCTCAAGCTGGCATGGAACTCATGATCCTTCTGCTTCAGCCTTCCAGGACCCTGGGATTACAGGAGTGCACCACTGCACTCAGCTCTCTTCACATTTTTAATGCCAGCATTCCCTCTTTGCCTTATCAACTATTTTTATGATATATTTCAAATGGATGCAGTATTTCTAATTTTTCCTCCAAGAACTGGATGACAGTTTATAGATTTTGCTTTCTCTTTGTGAGCATTTCACATGAGAAAAAAGCAGACACAATGAGATTATTAGAATTGATGTGAAGGAAGAAAAAGGTGACACTTTAAAGAGAGAGAATGTGTTCACTCTGTAAAGAGAAGAGCATGGCTCTCTTTCTCTCCATTTTTATTAGAGATCCAAAAAAAGATTCTAAAGAATGCTGCCCAGGTACACTTTTTGACTTTGGACTGACAGCAGGATTATATCAAACTCTCAAGTATCCAGTGCCATGAAAACTTTAGGTTAATTAGCCTCGTGTTCATGATTTATAATTGAATTCTTAATCATAAACTCTTTCAGATTTTATGGTTAGTAGGAATTATCTTTACTTCCCTGAGTTCCAGAATCTGGTCTTTAACAAGATCACGAAAATCTCCCCTTTAGTGCAACTTGCGTTCCTCTTACAAACATTATTTTGAAACTGCATTTCTCCTGCAGGTAATAGTTTGTTAAAGAATGTAACTCATCCTGTCCAGTTAATCCAGAAAGGGTGCAAGAAAATTGCTTCTTGGAAGATAAAGCATAGGGTCAATGTGTTAAGCCTATTTATTTATTTATTGTTTTGTGTGTTGAAATCAGAGCTAGTCGACCACTGAGCTACATCACCAGCTCCTTTTTTATATTTTATTTACAGACAAGATCTCATTGATTTGCTTAGTGCCTGGCTGATAGGTTGCTGAGACTGGCTCTAAATTCATGATTCTCCTGTCTCACCCTCCCACGCTGCTGGGAATACAGGTATGTGGCACCATGCCCAAGCTACCATTTACCTTAAAAGTACTTCAGTTCTTTTACCAGGTTCTGTGAAAAATACTACAATGAAAATATAAATGTAGTCTTTTCTATGATCTAATGACTCCAATTTTTTTAGATACATACCCAGAATTACTACTACTGAATCATATGACATTTTTATTTTAACTTATTGAAGAACCTTAATACCATTTTCAAAAATAGCTTTATTCAATTTATATTCTCACCAGCATTTTTACAAGTGAATCTTTATATCCATGCTCACATGCTCTGGAGTACCTACTTTCAGATTTTTATTTTTTACGTCTAAATATTTTACTTATTTATTTACTAGTCATAGATAGACAAATCACTTTTATTTATTTGTTTTTATGTGGTTCTGATGCTTGAGCACAGTGCCTCCCGTGTGCTAGGGAAGCACTCTATAACTGAGCCAGAAGCCCAGCCCCTATCTTTCAGATTTTTATCATAGGCATTCTGACAAGACTGCATAGGGTGAAGGAAAGTTTTCATTTGACTGATGCATTAAATTTCTGAGGCAAGTGTGTTATATTCCAAGCTGTCAAGTAGCTAGAAGAAGAGTGTACTGTATTTTCTGTGGTGAAACAGGAATCTGTGATTTCTAACACAATTTTAACATGACTGCTGCAAATTTTAGTTTTTGGAAGTAGTTACAAACAATGCAAATCCAACTATTTGTAATGTATGAATATTTGCACATGCTCAGTCTCTGTTGCTTATAGAAATTGGATGTTTAGGATATACTCCCTGGAACAGAAGTCACTAATTTTAGATGCTCAGTACACGGAGAAACTACTTCTGAAAACAACTGGAAGGCCTGGAATTATTACTGGGGTGAACAAGGGTAGGACAGGGCTCAGAAAGTGCTCAAATACTATTGAGTCTATCGGTAGTTTGTTTAATTTTCCCCTTTGGTACCTATAATTGAGTTGAGAGAGAAGCAATTCTTCCAGCAACAAAAGTTAGCAAAACCACTGGAACTTAGGCCTAGTGCAGATGACTAGAAACTTTCTCTAGAAACTTCCAGATGACTGGGAGCAAAAAGTAACAATCAGCATTTTGAAGATCATTCTCAGAAAACAGCACAAAGAGTAGCAGAAATATCTGAAGGGTTCACAATTCGGAATTCATTTTTTAATTTGTTGATCATTTTATTATGGAGTTACTAGAGTCTCTTTTATAGTCTGAATACTATGAAATAATTAAATATGTAATGTAAAATATTTTCTCCTGCTCAGCAACTTGTGGTTTTAAAAAATATTTTCTCATGTATGACCTCCTCAGCAGCCACATGAATGTTTATAGCAGCTCAATTTGCAATAGCTAGACTATGGACCAACCTAGGTGGTTCTCGAAAGATGAATGGATAAAGAAAATGTGGTATATATAATCAATGGAATATTAGTCAGGTTGAAAGTAGGCTAAAATTATGGCATTTTCTAGTACATGGTTGGAGTTGGAGAATATCATGCTAAGTGAAATAAGCCAGTCTCGCAAAATCAAAGACAAATGTTTTCTCTATTATGCTGATGCTAATTCAGGAGGGAGGGGGCACTGGGGCAGAATAGCTTTACCTTACATTAGGTTGAGGGAAGTGATAGGAGGGAGGGGAGAGGGATGTGGGAATAGGAAAGATAGTAGAATATTAAAACAGACATCATTACTGGATGTATATATATTTGACTACATGACTAATATGATTCTGCAACATGGACACTCAGAAAAATGAGAAATGATATCCCATCCAAGTATGATATACCAAAGTGTGTGTGTGTGTGTGTGTGTGTATGTGTGTGTGTATATATATATATATACACACACATACATACACATACATACATACATACATTCTATTGTCATGGGGATCAAAGAGGGTCTGGGGATGTGGCTTAGTGGTTTAGAACCCCTTGTACTAAAACGAGTGAGAGAGAAAATAGGAAGACAAATCAGAAGGCAGGATGGATCCACACAATTCCAACAAGTTTCCCATAACTCCTGCCCTCATTACCAAGTACTTGGGGTCTGTGTGATATTGGTACATCTGTGAAAATTTGAAAAAAATATTTTTTTCTTATGATCTGGAGACATAAAAATGGACTTGCAAATTTCTACCAGGCCTGGTAGAATGGATTGGAAACAGTAGTCCCATCCCATAGAATTCCAAAGTTATTACTTTAATTGAACCACTTCAGCTGAGTTCCCAGCAAATGTGACTGCCATTGGGGTAACGGTTCAGAGACCACATTGCTCCATTTTTAGATGAGTGTGAGGTCAGCCTGGGCAACCGAGTCCACCACTGTCTCAAGAAAGAGAAAAGAGGGGGAGCCTTGGTGAGGGTGTGTCCCAGTGGTAAAGCAGCCTTGAGTTCAATCCCCTGTGGAGACCAGTGACAGTGATTGGGAAACAAATGTCTGAGATGGAGGTCTCTAATGAGGTAATGGCAGTGGCATGCTTGGTGACTGGAAAAGTTTCTATGCAAAAGTATAGGATGCCTGGTTGCTATGGCAATGCTCTCCATGGGGGAGACTCTGTTGTGAAAGACTTTTCAGCTTTGACCTTATTCTCAGGCACAAAGTTCCTTGCTAAGTCAACCACATGGTTCACCGGTTCCACTGTTTTAAAGGAAGCTTTAAAATAACTTTAAAGGATGGACTTTCTTGAGAGCTGCAGGGTGCTCTTAACATTGCACATTCCAACTATAGAATGTAACTGAGGAAATAGCTACATGCTGTTGCTAACTGTGTAACTTTCATAAATACAAAGAATAATGCTTACATAGTCTTTAATATGATCAATGAAAGATACACAATAAACATTGCTGGTGTAATTCTTTTTTTCTTTTTTTTAGAGAGATAATTTTTAAGATTTGTTCATTTATATTTTTAGTTTTTGGTGGACACAACATCTTGTATTTTATTTATATGTAATGCTGAGGATCAAACCTAGTGCCCCACACACGCCAAGTGAGCATGCTACCACTTGAGCCACATCCCCAGCCTTCCTGGTATAATTCTTTAGACCTGCTACTCCATCATAGAGCAGTGCTCCACCCGATCCCAGATGTTGTATCTTCTGCGTGTGTGACTCTTTATTTCTTCCAATGTCCCATCAAAACCTGCCAGAACCTGCTAGTTTGGCCACACTTGTCACAGCAATCCCCAGTAGCAAAAATAAATAAATAAACACCATCAATCTCTAATTAAATCACTTCATATGTTTTTTGATATGTTAAAATAAGGTATATGAAAACTAAAAATTCCTATAAAATCTGATGTACTTCTCAGAATATTTAATAGTCTAACATTTTCTAATTCATTAAATATGAAAAAATCAGAGTTCTATCTGGGCATTCTGAAATGTTTAAATATAGTCACTGATAATCACAGAGGAAAAAATAAAATACCAACTACAGAAATACAGATATTCTCTATCTCAACATTTGCCTTGGGTAGATTACTGCAACTTTGATGATCTGGTCCCGTCTGTAAGTATCCATACCCAATTCCAAATATAATGAAAGTTACTAATCCTATCTCATCAACAACTGGTATATATTTTGGCCTCAGAATTGGCTAATATATTTTGTTTTCTCTATTTCAATAGCATTCTAATGCATATTGTCCTTATCACTAACAGGACCAAATAAATTTTCAGACTACTCATCAGCTTTTCAAAAATGACCCGAGCAGAGACTCACAACATCACCTTTTTTGCAGGAGCACATCGTAAATTGCTGACATCCTCCACCAAGGTTGCTTGACACTCCTTAAAGACAGGAAAATCTGACACCTTTTAGAATGCACTGGACCAGGTAGTAACGTGTTCTTCACTTATCAGTTTCACTTGAGCTCCCCAATGACATCATCTATAAATCAGAGACCTCCATATGGAATTCCTCCACCAAAAGGCTCTGAAAAGACAGGCACGTTTAGCACTTTCAGAGACTCCTGCACAATAGAAGCTTTCACAAACTCTTTATGATAAGGACATTATGGCCACTTGTGAAGACTACCATTTACTGAGGTTCCCAGAGCAGGAAGCTTCCCCTCATGGACCTTGCTGTATTATTATTCTTAAAAACCATACACTTGATTTTTATTGAATTGGTGAATTTTACAGAGTTCCTGAATTAGTAAACCATGCCTGAGAATCCAAAGAGGAAAATAATATAATGGACAAGCCCATCCACCCATCATACGGTTTATTAAAACGTGGTTTCTAATGCATTTTTCTTGGGGGTACTGGGAATTGAACTCAGTGGCACTCAACCACTCAGCCACCTCCCAGCCTTCTTTTTTATTTATTATTTGAGTTACTTCTTAGAGACAGGGTCTCACTGAGTTCTTTACTCCTTGTTATCCAGGGAGGCCACCTTACAAATCACAACCCTTGAGCTAAGGTTGTGGTTCAGTGGTTGACAATGTGCCTAGCATGTGGGAGGCACTGGGTTTGATTCTTAGGAAAAAAATTTATATATAATTTTTAAGAAAATGAAAAAATGGGCTGGGGATGTGGCTCAAATGGTAGCGTGCGTGCTCATCTGGCATGCGTAGGGTGCTGGGTTCAATCCTCAGCACCACATAAAAATAAAATAAAGACGTTGTGTCCACTGAAAACTAAAAGATAAATATTAAAAAATTCTTTCTCTCTTTAAAAAATAATGGAAAAAAATCACAATCCTCCTGCCTCAGAATCTGGAGCCACTGGTATTTCAGGTGTATGCCACAGCACCTGGGGATTCTCAAGAATTTTGAGAATTTCAGAGTCTTTCATAAAATTTCAACAATAGGGGAATCTAAGCCTGCCGCAAGTCTTTAAAACTTCTAGTACACTGTACCATTAAATAATCCTCTCCATTTTATCTCAGTTTGTTCCACATAAGCATCACACTACAAAAGTTTGTAAGAAAATGCATACATGAAGGAAAATATGTGATTCAAGGTCCAAGAGGTTACTTGTTATTATCTTTGGCCCCCAAATTATGTCTTTGGTATGACAAAGAATATTTTAATTCTCATTTAATCATTGTACATTCTCACTATTTGCTCAGCTACAAACCCAAATCCATCAAAAGGTAGCCACCCACCTGCCAGCTCACATGACAACACTACTGTCCAAAAGGGACAGGCAGGTCCTGTCAGGAGATTCTGTAGCTCTCCTAGGAGTCTGATTCCTACACTGATGTACTCACCAAGACTGAACTCCTACAAACAATGCCTACACCCCAGGACAGCTGCATTCACTCCAGTCACTCACACTGCCGAGGAGCAAGCCTGCAACTACTGCCTTTGGCAAATGGATTTATTACAAAGAAGTCCAGATGCGTCAAGTGCTCACACACCTCTATTCAATATTTCTTCTAAATCAAAGTTGTAAAACTAGAATATTCCCACACTGACTCATTGGCTGCAAAGAAAGTTTTTGGAAATCCTGGGAAGCGTTCAAAACTATCTTTTAAAGATGAAGTTTTACTGGATGGCTTATGCTGTGTTTATCAAAAACAGAAGGGCCACAGCACACTCTTTTGGCCTTCCTTTCCAAATGAGCACTAAGACACAGCAAAAGGCTGGAACAGAGATAGCAGTGACAATCAACCCATCTTTGGGGTGTTGGCAAATTTCAATATTTGGGCACAAGTATGTAAGGAACTCTTACCAATGATCACACAAGATCCATGACACCTGAATAGGTTGTGGGTGAGGTTTTGCTCAGGAGGCTTTGAATCCTTAGGACAAGTAACTGAATCCTTTAGTCTGAGCAGAAACAGCCCTCTCCACAGCTAGTACTGCACAATATCATCTGATTGGAGGCTGTAGCTTTATTAGGGATGTAGGGCACATGAGGGTAGAAACCCAAGGAATCTACCAGGAGCAAATTGACTAGGTTCTGAGGGGTATCACTTAACATTTTTTGGTTCACTGCTTGGAATTTCATTGATCTTTATTTACATCCAGTGGGACAAAGATGGAGGTTTATATTTTTTGTAGGGGTATACATAAAGGTTTTGTTGTTGTTGTTGTTGTTGTTGTTTTGATTACTTCACAGAAAGTGCTTTGTGTACCAATTGTAAGATTGGTCAGAGGTCTTCCAAGCTTTGCCACAAAAGCAGAAGTCTGTGTTATAACCCACATTGAGATCTTTGCAAAATCATTTCCTGACATTCTGTTGAAAGGAAATTATGGTGAAGGTCTCTTGAGAAGCTTATTTAAGATTATTTGGTGGAGAAGGGAGAGCCGCTATATTAGGACATCAGACTGGGATGCCTTTGGTCATGTAGTGTGTGTTAAGAAAACCACCACACAATTTTTTCCATGCTACTGAGGTACTCTAAAACACAAGAGAGAAATCAAGCCTGGGTTTTCTGGCATATTCCACCTAAATATTATTCTTGGGGAGAAAACCTAAATTGGATGTAGTTTTTTAAAAATAATTCACTGGTATAAAAGACCTTTAAAAAGAAAGAGATCAGCTGCAATTGTGGAGGAAACAACTGCACAGCTACATCTGCTGATGTGCTTATCCGTGGGGTCCACACTCACAGCTGCAGCAAACTCACCACCTGAGCTATGGAGCGTTCAGTGCTAGAATCCCTGCCTAGCATGCACAAGGCAGGATTCAGTCCCCAGAACTGGGAAAAGAAAAGAGAAAGCAACTCAAGTATAGGGCAAAATATATTTTGAAAAAGTGCCTCTCTAAACAATATACACAAATGACATTGTTTTATAATTCTCTTTAATGTGCATACATACAGCACAATACATGAGCCTTAGAACAAGCACAAGTGACAAGAGTGGTGGTCCCAGAGCCAACAACAGATCAATAAGCAATCAAGGAAAAGGAAGAGGCCAGCTACAGGGTACACAGACACATTCCTATGGTCCCAGCTGCCAGCCTCATCCCATCTCAAAAAATAAAAATTAAAAGACTGTGGAGAAACTCAGTGGTAGAGCACTCCTGGGTGAAATCTGAACAAAGAAAGAGAGGAAAGAAGTTCAGAAGAGCCATTTCACCAATCTCTACCAAAGGCTGGAGTGGAGAGGCCTAAACTAACATACACAATATGTAATGAAACATTAGACACAAAAGACTTAAAATACAGGAAAATGGAATCTAACAATAAGAGAAATTTAACCCAGGAAAATGCAATCTAACAATAAGAGAGACTTAACCCAGAAAAACATGTTGCTTTCAAATCTTCATGCTGATGCAATGCTCCTCTCCAACCCAGGGTGCAATTTTGTTACCTCTGAATAGATTTAAAAAAAAAAAAAGAAAGAAAGAAAGAAATGAAGGCACACACCATTTTCACACACCTACAGTGGTTATCCAAAAATAAAAAATAAAATGAAATGAAATAAAATTTTCCTCAAGTGTGAACAAGTTCAAATGGATCTGAAACAAGCAATGTCTCACCACATTTCTACATACAGGGCTTTTCTCCAGTGTGATTTCTTAAATGCTGTTCAAAGGGACCTGGAAAGTTGAAAGTGTTACTGCAATTTTTAAAGATACAAAAAGGATTTTCACAGATGTGAATTCTTTTATGCCTTTGGAGAAAACTCTCAAAGCTGAATACTGCCCCACATGGCTTATCCTCAGCATGTTCTACACTATGAGTCCTTTCATACAACTGAACAAAACTAGAATGGCTCAACCCTTTACATTTCTTACTTGCATAGGATTTATTCTTTTTATTCCAAAACAATATTACCAGTCCTTAGGAAAAAAATGAGAAAACTAGAAGATTTCCCACATTTCTCACATTCACAGGGCTTCTCTGCATGAGTGTTTTCATATATAAGAAAGGAAATGAAGCTGACAGAATGTAGCAAATCCCCCAAATTCAGAGGGTTTGTTTTTCAATGTGAGTGAAATGGTTTTGAAGGCAACAGGGAAAATGGAATGATTTGTGATATTTCTCACATTTAAAGAGTTATTCAGTTGGATGTGGTGGTGTATGCCTTTAATTCCTGAGACTCGAGAGGCTGATTCTGAAGAATCAATGTTGGAGGCTACCCTCAGCACCTTAGGAAGACCCTAAGAAACTCAGCAAGTCCCAGTCTCAAAATAAAAAGTAAAAAGGAACTGGAATGTAGCTCAGTAGTAGAGCACCGTCAGACTAAATCCCCAGTGGATTGATTGATTGATTGATTGATCTCTATCTCGCACATACATATACACACAAACACACACACATTTTCAGCAGTGTGAGCCTCTCTTGTCTTTGAGGATGACATGAAATATTGATTTACCATATTTCACATTCAAAGGATTTTTCTCCAGTAAACGTCCTCCATGTATATGAGTGAAACAGTAATAACAGAAGAGTTTACGAATTGTTTTCATGCATATGATTTCTATGCAGTATGTGTTCTTTCACATGTGTAAAGCAGACAAGATGTGGCAAAGGCTTCTCCACATTGTTGACATTCATTGGGCTTTTCTCCAGTGTACATTATTCCGTGTCTGTGAAGGTCACTGGATCTAGCAAAGGCTTTTCCACACTGCTTACATTCTTAGGGCTTCTCTCCAGTATGAGTTTGTTCATGTGAGTGAAGGTAAGGGGACCGAGTGAAGGCTTTGCCACACTGCTTACATTTATAGGGCTTCTCTCCAGTGTGTGTTCTTCCATGTCTGTTAAGCTGATGGGACATAGCAAAGGCTTTTCCACATTGTTTGCATTCATAAGGCTTCTCTCCAGTATGTGTCCTTCCATGTGCATGAAGCTGACGGGATGTAGCAAAGGCTTTGCCACACTGCTTACATACATAGGGCTTGTCTCCCGTATGAGTTCTTCCATGTGTGTGAAGGTCACCAGATCTAGCAAAGGCTTTTCCACACTGCTTACATTCATAGGGCTTCTCTCCAGTGTGTGTTCTTCCATGTCTGTTAAGCTGACGGGACATAGCAAAGGCTTTTCCACATTGTTGACATTCATAGGGCTTCTCTCCAGTGTGTGTTCTTTCATGGCTCTTAAGATAATAGGATGCAGCAAAGGCTTTTCCACATTGTTTGCATTCATAGGGCTTCTCTCCAGTATGTGTTCTTCCATGTTTATGAAGCTGACGGGATGTTGCAAAGGATTTCCCACACTGCTTACATACATAGGGCTTCTCTCCACTATGAGTTCTTTCATGTCTGTGAAGGTCACCAGATCTAGCAAAGGCTTTGCCACATTGCTTACATTCATAGGGCTTCTCTCCAGTATGCACTCTTCCATGTATTTGATGTTCACTGGAACTAGCAAAGGCTTTGCCACACTGCTTACATACATAGGGCTTCTCTCCACTATGAGTTCTTTCATGTTTGTAAAGGACATCAGATCTAGCAAAGGCTTTGCCACATTTCTTACATACATAGGGCTTCTCTCCAGTATGAGTTTGTTCATGTGAGTGAAGGTGAGAGGCCTGAGTGAAGGCTTTCCCACACCGCTTACATTCATAGGGCCTCTCTCCAGTATGAGTTCGTTTATGTATCTGAAGGTAAGAGGCAGCAGTAAAGGCTTTTCCACATTGTACACATTCATAGGGCTTTTCTCCGGTATGCATTCTTCCATGTATGCGAAGATGACGGGATGAAGTAAATGTTTTTCCACATTGTTGACATCCAAAGGGTTTCTCTCTAGTATGTGTTCTTCCATGAATCTGAAGGTAACTAGATCTAGCAAAGGCTTTTCCACACTGCTTACATTCATAGGGCTTCTCTCCAGTGTGTGTTCTTCCATGAATCTGAAGGTGACTAGATCTAGCAAAGGCTTTTCCACACTGCTTACATTCATAGGGCTTCTCTCCAGTGTGAGTTCTTTTATGTATGTGAAGTTCACCAGATCTAGCAAAGGCTTTGCCACACTGCTTACATTCATAGGGCTTCTCTCCAGTGTGTGTTCTTCCATGTCTGTTAAGCTGATGGAACATAGCAAAGGCTTTTCCACATTGTTTGCATTCATAGGGCTTCTCTCCAGTATGTGTTTTCGGATGTATTCTAAGTAATCTGGGATAAGCAAAGTCTTTCCCACATACCTTACATTTGAAATGTGCATTCCCTGTGTGTGTGATCCTGTGCTTTGGAAGACTTGTCTGTGAAATAAAGGTTCGACCATCTTGTTTACATTCAGAGAGTTTCTCTCCAGAATGAGTTCTTTCATGTCTTATAAATAAAGAGGAGAAATGAAAGGCTTTCCCACGCACCTCACACTGAAAAGTTTTACCTCCACTGTGTGTTATCATGTGTCTTTGAACACCTGGGAGAGAAGAAGAGGCTTCACTACATTGTTGACATTCATAGGGTTGCCCCCCAGTATTATTTTCTTCATGTCTTTGAATGTCATTGGAACAACTGATGACTTTCCCACATACTGTACTTTCATGTGGTCTATCTCCAGTTTGTAACATTTGTGTGTGAACACTTTTGAGAGAAACCAGAGATTTCCTATATTGTTTAAATGCACATGGCTTCTCTTCACATTCTTCATGCTTATAGTATTTTTGTCCAGAGTGAGATGTGATGTGCCTATGAAGCAAAGAAGGACATATGAAATCTTTTGCACACATAATGAAGTCATATGGATTTACTCTATTAAAATTGGTCTTTGTTTGATTAAGAATTGGAATCGATTTGAAGGTTTCCCCACACTATTCTGTGGGGAAGTTTGAAGTTTACCATAGGACTTCTTTGAAGAAGTCACCAACACATCATTGATACCTAACTCATTCACAGTTTTCTATTTATATATAGGTCTTTACATTTCTACCAACATCACGTAAAGGCTAGATTTTCTGACTTGTTAAAGTTCCCTGAAAATAAAGAGATTGAAAGGAAACAATCCTTTCAACACAGCTTCTCTATGGCTATTATTCACATAGTCATATTCACATATGCAATTTCATAGTCCTTTTTGCATGTCAAATACTTTGAAAAGACTGAATACCTGTTACAGATAAGTATGTATTTCTGGTAAAAAATATTATAAGAATAAATACATTTCAAATTATGCATACTTCTTCGGTTGGTTTGCTTTAAAAATTATATGACAGTTCTCAGATTCCCTCACAAATTCCTCTTGTGATTACAGTTACCTTAGGTTGCTTCCAGAGTTTTCAATCTGATCTTCAGTGGTCTTGTAATCCCACTTGTTTCCTAAAATGAGACAACATAACAATCTTTATGAATATTTAGGACTAGAAATGCTTTGCCAAATTGTAGGTGCCATTTATGCTTCAATAATTCATCAACTGATTTCCTTTTCACATTCTACATAAATGACCAAAATAAACATGAGTTCTCGATTTGATTAATTTTAAAACCATCATTATTACCTATAGAAGCCAGGTTTCTGAGGACTTCCAGCATCACATCTCTGTAAAGGTTCTTCTGGGAAGCATCCAGAAAAGCCCACTCCTCCTTGGTGAAGTTCACAGCCACATCCTCAAAGGTCACTGAGATCTGAAATATCCCACAAATGTATAGACAACTCCAAGACACATAATTATGAAGATATCCAACATACAGAACAAGGAGAGAATATTAAAAGCTATGAGAGAAAGAAGGCAGATTACATTCAGGGGTAAACCAATTAGGTTAACGGCTGATTTTTCATCACAGACGTTGAAAGCAAGAAGATCCTGGAACAACGTATTTCAAACCCTGAAAAATAATCAATTCCAAACAAGAATACTGTATCCAGCAAAATTAAGCTTCAGATTTGACAATGAAATTAAAATATTTCACGATAAACAAAAGTTAAAAGAATTTGCAGCCAGAAAACCAGCACTGCAAGGCATTCTGAGCAAAACACTACAAGAAGAGGAATTGAAAAACAGCACCCCAAACTAACATTGGGAGGTAACCCAGTAAAGGGAAGAACAAAAAATATAACCAAAAAGGAAAAACGAGCCATGTTAAAATAAATACATAAATAAGCATGTCTGGAAGGACAAACAATATGTCAATAGTAACCTTAAACGTTAAGGGCTTAAATTCACCAATCAAGAGACAAAGGCTAGTAACCTGGATTAAAAAAACAAATCCAACAATATGCTGCCTTCAGGAGACTCATTTGATAGGAAAAGACATACACAGGTTGAAAGTGAAAGGCTGGGAAAAATCATACCACTCACATGGTCCTGGGAAGCAAGCAGGAGTGGCCATACTCATATCGAATAAAATCAACTTGAAACCTAAGTGAATCAAAAGGGATAAAGAAGGCCACTATATACTGTTAAAAGGAACCATCCACCAACAAGACATAACAATTATCAATATGTATGCACCAAACAATGGTGCTGCAACATTCATAAAACAAACTCTCCTCAAGTTCAAGAGTCAAATGGACCACAACACAATAATTATCAGTGACTCCAACACACCGCTCTCTCCTTTGGACAGATCCACCAGACAAAGGGTGAATAAAGAAACTGTAGAACTCAATAACACAATTAATAACCTAGACTTAACCGAAATATATAGAATATATCAACCATCATCAAGTGGATACACATTCATCTCAGCAGCACAGGAATCCTTCTCAAAGATAGACCATATATTAAGCCATAGGGCAACTCTTAGTAAATATAAAGGGGTTGAGATAATATAATGCACCTTATCTGATCATAATGGAATGAAACTGGAAATCAATGATAAAAGAAGGAAGGAAAAATACTGCATCACCTGGAAAATGAACAATATGTTACTGAATCATCAATGGGTTACAGAAGACATAAAGGAGGAAATCAAAAAATTCTTAGAAACAAATGAAAATACAGACACAACATATTGGAATCTATGGGACACAATGAAAGCAGTTTTAAGAGGGAAATTCATTGCCTGGAGGTCATTCCTCAAAAAAAGAAAAAAACAACAAATAAATGAACTCACACTTCATCTCAAAACCCTAGAAAAGGAACAGTAAAACAACAGCAAATGTAGCAGAAGGCAAGAAAAAATTAAAATCAGAATGGAAATCAACGAAATTGAAATAAAAAAAAACATTGAAAAAATTGATAAAATTAAAAGTTGGTTCTTTGAAAAAATAAATAAGATCGACAGACACTTAGCCATGCTAACGAAGAAAAGAAGAGAGAGAACTCAAATTACCAACATATGGGATGAAAAAGGCAATATCACAACAGATACTACAGAAATACAGAAGATAATTAGAAATTATTTTGAAACCCTATGTTCCAATAAAATAGAAGATAGTGAAGATATCAATAAATTTCTTAAGTCATATGACTTGCCCAGATGGAGTCAGGAAGATACACACAATTGAAACAGACCAATGACAAAAGAGGAAATATAAGAAGCCATCAAAAGATTACCAACCAAGAAAAGCCCTGGAACAGATGGATATACAGAGGAGTTTTACAAAACCTTCAAAAAAGAATTAATACCAATACTTTTCAAGTTATTTCAAGAAACAGAAAAAGGAGATCTTCCAAATTCATTGTATGAGACCAACATCATCCTGATACCGAAACCAAACAAAGATACTTCAAAGAAAGAAAACTACAGACCAATATCTCTAATGAACATAGATGCAAAAATCCTCAATAAAATCCTGGCGAATCAAATACAAAAGCATATCAAAAAAATTGTGCACCATGATCAAGTAGGATTCATCCCTGGGATGAAACGCTGGGTCAATATACGGAAATCAATAAATGTTATTCACCACATCAATAGACTTACAGAACCACATGATCATCTCGATAGATGCAGAAAAAGCATTCGACAAAGTACAACATCCCTTTATGTTCAAAATACTAGAAAAACTAGGGATAACAGGATCTTACCTCAACATCGTAAAAGCTATATATGCTAAACCTCAGGCTAGCAGTATTCGGAATGGAGAAAAACTGAAGGCATTCCCTCTAAAATCTGGAACAAGACAGGGTTGCCCTCTATCACCACTTCTATTCAATATAGTTCTCAAAACACTGGCCAGAGCAATTAGACAGATGAAAGAAATTAAAGCCATAAAAATAGGAAAAGAAGAACTTAAATTATCACTATTTGTGGATGATATGATAATATATCTAACAGACCCAAAAGGGTCTACAAAGAAACTACTAGAGTTAATAAATGAATTCAGCACAAATAAAATCAACACGCATAAATCAAAGGCATTCCTGTATATCAGCGCCAAATCTTCTGAAATGGAAATGAGGACAACCACCCCATTCACAATATCCTCAAAAAAAATAAAATACTTGGGATCAACCTAACAAAAGAGGTGAAAGGTTTATACAATGAAAACTACAGAACCCTAAAGAGAGAAATAGAAGAAGACCTTAGAAGATGGAAAAATATACCCTGTTCATGGATATGAAGAACTAACATCATCAAAATGGAAATATTACCCAAAGTTCTCTATAGGTTCAATGCAATGCCAATCAAAATCCAAAGGGCATTTATTGTAGAAATAGATAAAGCAATTATGAAATTCATATAGAAAAACAAAAGACCCAGAATAGCAAAAGCAATCCTAAGCAGGAAGTGTGAGTCAGGCGGTATAGCAATACCAGAGTTTGAACTATACTACAGAGCAATAGTAACAAAAACAGCATTGTACTGGTACCAAAACAGGCGGGTGGACAAATGGTACACAATAGAGGACACAGAGACCAATCCACAAAATTACAACTAACTTATATTTGATAAAGGGGCTAAAAGCATGCAATGGAGGAAGGATAGCATCTTCAACAAATGGTGCCGGGAAACTCAAAAAAATTAAAAATAAGAAAACAAATAAGGGCTGGGGATGTGGCTCAAGTGGTAGCGCGCTCGCCTGGCGTGCGTGCGGTCCGGGTTCGATCCTCAGCACCACATACAAAACAAAAATGTTGTGTCCACCAAGAACTAAAATAAATAAATATTAAAACTCTTCTCTCTTGGGCTGGGGATGTGGCTCAAGTGGTAGGGCACTCGCCTGGTATGCGTGCGGCCCGGGTTCGATCCTCAGCACCACATACAAAGAAAGATGTTGTGTCAGCAGAAACCTAAAGAAAATAAAATATTAAAATAAAATTCTCTCTCTCTCTCTCTCTAAAAACTCTTCTCTCTCTCTCTTAAAAAAAAAAAAATAACCCAATCAACAAATGGGCCAAAGACTTGAACAGACTTCTCAGAGGACGACATACAATCAATCAACAAGTACATGAAAAAATGCTCACCATCTCTAGCAGTCAGAAAAATGCAAATCAAAACCACCCTAAGATACCATCTCACTCCAGTAAGATTGGCAGCCACTATGAAGTCAAACAACAACAAGTGCTGGCAAGGATGTGGGGAAAGGGGTACTCTTATACATTGCTGGTGGGACTGCAAATTGGTGCGGCCAATTTGGAAAGCTGTATGGAGATTCCTGGGAAAGCTGGAAATGGAACCACCATTTGACCCAGCTATTGCCCTTCTGGGACTGTTCCCTGAAGATCTTAAAAGTGCGTACTACAGGGATACTGCCACATCGATGTTCATAGCAGCACAATTCACAATAGCTAAACTTTGGAACCAACCCAGATGCCCTTCAATAGATGAATGGATAAAACAAAAATGTGGCATTTAGACACAATGGAGTATTACACAGCACTAAAAAATGACAAAATCGTGGAATTTGCAGGGAAATGGATGGCATTAGAGCAGATTATGCTAAGTGATGCTAGCCAATCCCTAAAAAACAAATGCCAAATGTCTTCTTTGATATAAAGAGATATAAAGAGAGCAACTAAGAACAGAGCAGGGAGGAAGAGCAGGAGGAAAACACTAACATTAAACAGAGACATGAGGTGGGAGGGAAAGGGAGAGAAAAGGGAAATTGCATGGTAATGGAAGGAGACCCTCATTGTTATACAAAATTACATATAAGAGGTTGTGAGGGGAATGGGAAAAAAAAACAAGGAGAGAAATGAATTGTAGTAGATGGGGTAGAGAGAGAAGACGGGAGGGGATGGAGGGGGGATAGTAGAGGATAGGAAAGGTAACAGAATACGGCAGTCACTAGTATGGCATCATGTGAAAACGTGGATGTGTAACCGATGTGATTCTGCAATCTATAATTGGGATTAAAAATGGGAGTTCATAACCCACTTGAATCTAATGTATAAAATACGATATGTCAAGAGCTTTGTAATGTTTTGAACAACCAATAAAAAAATGAGAAAAAAAAAGAAAGAAAGAACTCAATGACCTAAAAATGTCACCATGGGCTGGAGATGTGGCTCAAGCGGTAGCGCGCTCACCTGGCATGCGTGTGGCCCGGGTTCGATCCTCAGCACCACATACAAACAAAGATGTTGCATCTGCCAAAAACTAAAAAATAAATATTAAAAAAAATCTCCTCTCTCTCTCTCTTAAAAAAAAAAAAAAACCAAAATGTCACCTTGTCCAAACACCAGCTTTACAAAGTTTCATAACTCTCAAAACAATCTTCTTAATAAACAGCAGGGACTACTTTTCTAAGTCTCACAGCAACAATGAATATCCAATGATTGTCAAACTCTTCTTAACAGCAGCCGGTTCACTACCATAAAATACAGTCATGAGACACATACAAATGTTCTGCTCAAGGACATTTTGATCAAGGGTGGGCCACATTTGCAATGATTGTCTGTTGTGAAAGAGATTTATCCTGCCTGTAGCAATGGTGGTGCAAACAAACCTAAGGCAGAAGCTCTTCCAGAGTGTGGTAAAGCAACAAGTTTGTAGCCCAGAATTCTGAACTATCCCACACATCTGCGTGTGAAAGAGGCCACCATTCACATCTGGACGCATGCGATGATGTCTGCACAGTGATGGAACAGACAAAAAGAAAATGTCCCTGTCACTTACACAGAAGCATACTCAAGGACTGAAACCATACAGAATCACCCCAAACAATGAAGAACCCACAATTACCCTCAGAGACATCAGCCCAACTCTGTCAGGACACTGATGCAGACAGGAGGGCTTCATGGACCTTCAACCAAACGGGAAGCACACAGAGGTCTCAGGGTCACAGCAACACTCCACAGGACATAAACCACACCCCTACAAGTGCACCGCCAGTGAAATCCCATGTATGCTCAAAGAACATGAGAGCTAAAGCAGAAATCAGATCAGAAGGAACTGAAAAGCCTCCAGGGAAGGGGACATGAAACACAGGGCTCTGAACAGACACAGGACAAAAAGGTGACTCAAGAGAAAAGGTGACCATTTTGAAAGAAAAAAATGTAAAAGTCCATCATAGGAAATTCATAGAGAACACCAGAGGTGGTGCTGTATTGGTATCTAAGTCATCCAACACACATTTCAGAAAAGAAGAGCTAAAAGCAACCAATGAAACTGCCGCTTCAGAAAACCAGAGAAAGAAGAGCAAGGTAAACCTAAATTGACCACAGGTAGTTTGCCGCAGTCTGGCTGGGCACAATTCAGGAGCCACTTGTAAAAAGAAACGAACTTTATTTTTAGAACCACACACGCCAAACAAAAAAGCTCCTCAGGAAAAACCTTCAGAGCCCAACTGCCACCACCGGCTTCCCACAAGCCTCTCAACCTCCCCCACTCCTCCTGCTCTTAGGGCGATTGGCTGGGTCATGTAGGCGGAGCCAAAAAAGTCCCCCAATGAGCAGCTCTGTAGTCTGAAAGCACGGGGAAACAGCCCAATGAGCATCACCGCAAAGGAACCAATCAGCTAGAAGTTGCTGGGGCCGCTGTGAACCAATCATCAGCTGGCAGTCTGAAAGTTTGCTGGGGCCCCTTCGGCTGTGGCTTTCAACATCTCCCCCTCTCTGTTTAAACAACAAGCATGTGGCTTAGGGACCGTGCCTGCCTTAGGTTGTCCAATAGTACATATGGTCCTTACCCGTTATCGTAGGTTGGTACCATTGCATTTGAATCTTACCCGTCACTGACTACTGGTCCAATATACAGCCACACCTGTGGATAGGTCTTTGTACCGGGGGGGGGGGGTGAGGTTCTTTGCGTCACCTTTGTTGGCCCCCAAATTTCAGCTGAGTGATCATGACAAGCAGAAGGGAGGAAGATACACCAAGCCAATAGTAACCTTAAACGTTAAGGGCTTAAATTCACCAATCAAGAGACAAAGGCTAGTAACCTGGATTAAAAAAACGAATCCAAAAATATGCTGCCTTCAGGAGACTCATATGATAGGAAAAGACATACACAGGTTGAAAGTGAAAGGCTGGGAAAAATCATACCACTCACATGGTCCTCGGAAGCAAGCAGGAGTAGCCATACTCATATCGAATAAAATCAACTTCAAACCTAACTTAATCAAAAGGGACAAAGAAGGCCACTATATACTGTTAAAAGGAACCATCCACCAACAAGACATAACAATTATCAATACGTATGCACCAAACGTTCATAAAACAAACTCTCCTCAAGTTCAAGAGTCAAACAGACCACAACACAATAATTATCGGTGACTTCAACACACCGCTCTCTCTGTTGGACAGATCCACCAGACAAAAGTTGAATAAAGAAACTGTAGAACTCAATAACACAATTAATAACCTAGACTTAACTGAAATATATAGAATATATCAACCATCATCAAGTGGATACATATTATTCTCAGCAGCACATGGATCCTTCTCAAAGATAGACCATATATTATGCCATAGGGCAACTGTTAGTAAATGTAAAGGGCTGGAGATAATACCATGCATCTTATCTGATCATAATGGAATGAAACTGGAAATCAATGATAAAAGAAGGAAAAATCCTGCATCACCTGGAAAATGAACAATATGTTACTGAATGATCAATGGGTTACAGAGGACATAAAGAAGGAAATCAAAAAATTCTTAGAGATAAATGACAATACAGACACAACATACTGGAATCTATTGGACACAATGAAAGCAGTTTTAAGAGGGAAATTCATTGCCTGGAGGTCATTCCTCAAAAAAAGAAAAAAACCAACAAATAAATGAACTCACACTTCATCTCAAAACCCTAGAAAAGGAAGAGCAAAACAACAGCAAATGTAGCAGAAGGCAAGAAATAATTAAAATCAGAACGGAAATCAACAAAATAGAAACAAAGAAAACATTGAAAAAATTGATAAAACTAAAAGTTGGTTCTTTGAAAAAATAAATAAGATCGACAGACCCTTAGCCATGCTAACGAAGAGAAGAGAGAGAACTCAAATTACCAACATATGGGATGAAAAAGGCAATATCACAACAGATACTACAGAAATACAGAAGACAATTAGAAATTATTTTGAAACCCTATATTCCAATAAAATAGAAGATAGTGAAGATATCGATAAATTTCTTAAGTCATATGATTTGCCCAGATGGAGTCAGGAAGATACACACAATTTGAACAGACCAATGACAAAGGAGGAAATAGAAGAAGCCATCAAAACACTACCAACCGAGAAAAGCCCTGGAACACAAGGATATACAGCAAAGTTTTACAAAACCTTCAAAGAAGAATTAATACCAAAACTTTTCAAGTTATTTCAAGAAACAGAAAAAGAAGGAGATCTTCCAAATTCATTGTATGAGACCAACATCACCCTGATACTGAAACCAGACAAAGATACTTCAAAGAAAGAAAACTACAGACCAATATCTCTAATGAACATAGATGTAAAAATCCTCAATAAAATCCTGGCGAATCGAATACAAAAGCATATCAAAAAAAATAGTGCACCATGATCAAGTAGGATTCATCCCTGGGATGCAAGGTTGGGTCAATATACGGAAATCAATAAATGTTATTCACCACATCAATAGACTTAAAGATAAGAACCACATGTTCTTCTCGATAGATGCAGAAAAAGAGTTCGAAAAAGTACAACATCCCTTTATGTTCAAAATATTAGAAAAACTAGGGATAACAGGATCTTACCTCAACATCATAAAAGCTATATATGCTAAACCTCAGGCTAGCATTATTCTGAATGGAGAAAAACTGAAGGCATTCCCTCTAAAATCTGAAACAAGACAGGGTTGCCCTCTATCACCACTTCTATTCAATATAGTTCTCAAAACACTGGCCAGAGCAATTAGACAGATGAAAGAAATTAAAGGCATAAAAATAGGAAAACAAGAACTTAAATTATCACTATTTGCAGATGAAATGATACTATATCTAACAGACCCAAAAGGGTCTACAAAGAAACTACTAGAGTTAATAAATGAATTCAGCAAAGTGGCAGGATATAAAATCAACACGCATAAATCAAAGGCATTCCTGTATATCAGCACCAAATCTTCTGAAATGGAAATGAGGACAATCACCCCATTCACAATATCCTCAAAAAAAATAAAATATTTGGGAATCAACCTAACAAAAGAGGTGAAAGATTTATACAATAAAAACTACAGAACCCTAAAGAGAGAAATAGAAGAAGACTTTAGAAGATGGAAAAATATACCCTGTTCATGGATATGAAGAACTAACATCATCAAAATGGCAATATTACCCAAAGTTCTCTATAGGTTCAATGCAATGCCAATCAAAATCCCAATGTCATTGCTTGTAGAAATAGATAAAGCAATCATGAAATTCATATGGAAAAACAAAAGACCCAGAATAGCAAAAGCAATTCTAAGCAGAAAGTGTGAGTCAGGCGGTATAGCGAAACCAGAGTTCGAACTATACTAAAGAGCAATAGTAACAAAAACAGCATGGTACTGGTAACAAAACAGGCGGGTGGATGAATGGTACAGAATAGAGGACACAGAGACCAATCCACAAAATTACAACTATCGTATACTTGATAAAGAGGCTAAAACCATGCAATGGAGGAAGGATAGCATCTTCAACAAATGGTGCTGGGAAAAAAATTAACAATAAGAAAACAAATAAGGGCAGGGGGTGTGGCTCAAGTGGTAGCACGCTCGCCTGGCATGAATGCGGTCCGTGTTCGATCCTCAGCACCACATACAAAACAAAAATGTCGTGTCCGCCGAGAACTAAAATAAATAAATATTAAAACTATCTCTCTCTCTCTCTCTCTCTCTCTCTCTCTCTCTCTCTCTCTCAAAAAAAAAAACAACAACAAAAATAACCCAATCAACAAATGGGCAAAAGACCTGAAAAGACACTTCTCAGAGGAGGACATACAATCAATCAACAAGTACATGAAAAAATGCTCACCATCTCGAGCAGTCAGAGAAATTCAAATCAAAACCACCGTAAGATACCATCTCACTCCAGTAAGATTGGCAGCCATTATGAAGTCAAACAACAAAAAGTGCTGGCAAGGATGTGGGGAAAGGGGTACACTTGTTCATTGCTGGTGGGACTGCAAATTGGTGCAGCCAATTTGGAAAGCTGTATGGAGATTCCTGGGAAAGCTGGGAATGGAACCACCATTTGACCCAGCTATTGCCCTTCTTGGACTATTCCCTGAAGACCTTAAAAGAGCATACCACAGGGATACTGCCACATAGATGTTCATAGCAGCACAATTCACAATAGCTAGACTTTGGAACCAACCCAGATGCCCTTCAATAGATGAATGGATAAAAAACAAAAAATGTGGCATTTAGACACAATGGAGTATTATGCAGCACTAAAAAATGACAAAATCATGGAATTTGCAGGGAAATGGATGGCATTAGAGCAGATTATGCTAAGTGAAGCTAGCCAATCCCTAAAAAACAAATGCCAAATGTCTTTGATATAAAGAGATATAAAGAGAGAAACTAAGAACAGAGCAGAGAGGAAGAGCAGGACGAAAAGACTAACATTAAACAGAAACATGAGGTGGGAGGAAAAGGGAGAGAAAAGGGAAATTGCATGGAAATGGAAGGAGACCCTTATTGTTATACAAAATTACATATAAGAGGTTGTGAGGGGAATGGGAAAAAAAAAACAAGGAGAGAAATGAATTGTAGTAGATGGGGTAGAGAGAGAAGATGGTAGGGGATGGGAGGGGGGATAGTAGAGGATAGGAAAGGTAGCAGAATACAGCAGTCACTAATATGGCATCATGTACAAACGTGGATGTGTAACCGATGTGATTCTGCAATCTGTAATTGGGATAAAAATGGGAGTTCATAACCCACTTGAATCTAATGTATAAAATACGATATGTCAAGAGCTTTGTAATGTTTTGAACAACCAATTAAAAAATGAAAAAAAAAAAAAAGAAAGAACTCAATGACCTACAAATGTCACCATGGGCTGGAGATGTGGCAAAAGCGGTAGCGCACTTGCCTGGCATGCGTGCGGCCCGGGTTCAATCCTCAGCACCACATACAAACAAAGATGTTGTGTCTGCCGAATACTAAAAAATAAATATTAAAAAAAATTCTCTTCTCTCTCTTTAAAAAAAAAAAAAAGTCACCTTGTCCAAACAACAGCCTTACAAAGTTTTATAACTCTCAAAACAATCTTCTTAATAAACAGCAGGCACTACTTTTCTAAGTCTCACAGCAATAATGAATGTCCAATGATTGTCAAACTCTTCTTAACAGCAGCCGGTTCACTACCATAATATACAGTCATGAGACACATACCAATGTTCTGCTCAAGGACATTTTGATCAAGGGTGGGCCACATTTGCAATGATTGTCTGTTGTGAAAGAGATTCATCCTGCCTGTAGCAATGGTGGTGCAAACAAACCTAAGGCAGAAGCTCTTCCAGAGTGTGGTAAAGCAACAAGTTTGTAGCCCAGAATTCTGAACTGTCCCACACAGTCTGCGTGTGAAAGAGGCCACCATTCACATCTGGACGCATGCTATGATGTCTGCACAGTGATGGAACAGACAAAGAAAATGTCCCTGCCACTTACATAGAAGAATACTCAAGGACTGAAACCATACAGAACCACCCCAAACAATGAAGAACCCACAATTACCCTCAGAGACATCAGCCCAACTCTGTCAGGACAATGATGCAGACAGGAGGGCTTCATGGACCTTCAACCAAACGGGAAGCACACTGAGGTCTCAGGGTCACAGCAACACTCCACAGGACATAAACCACACCCCTACAAGTGCACCACCAGTGAAATCCCATGTACGCTCAAAGAAGAGCTAAAAGCAACCAATGAAACTGCTGCTTCAGAAAACCAGAGAAAGAAGAGGAAGGTAAACCTAAATTAACCACAGGTAGGTTGCCGCAGTTTGGAGCCACTTGTCAAAAGAAATGAACTTTATTTTTAGAACCACACACTGCACCACACAGCTCCTCAGGAAAAACCCTCAGAGCCCAACTCCCACCACCGGCTTCCCACAAGCCTCTCAACCTCCCCCACTCCTCCTGCTCTTGAGGCTGATTGGCTGGGTCGCGTGGGTGGAGCCAAAAATGTCCCCCAATGAGCAGCTCCGTAGTCTGAAAAGGTGGGGAAACCGCCCAATGAGCATCACCGCAGAGGAGCCAATCAGCTAGAAGTTGCTGGGGCCGCTGTGAGCCAATCATCAGCTGGCAGTCTGAAAGTTTGCTGGGGCCCCTTCGGCTGGGGCTCTCAACATCTCCCCCTCTCTGTTTAAACAACAAGCATGTGGCTTAGGGACCGTGCCTGCCTTAGGTTGTCCAATAGTATATATGGTCCTTACCCTTTATCTTAGGTTGGTACCATTGCAATTGGATCTTACCCGTCACTGACTACTGGTCCAGTATACAGCCACACCTGTGGATAGGTCTTTGTACCAGCAGGGGGGTGAGGTTCTTTGCCTCACCTCTATTCACCCCCAAATTTCAGCTGAACGATCATGACAAACAGAAGGGAGGAAGATACACCAAGCCAATTGACGGCTCCTTTTGGAAAACTTGTACCACCGATGACATCATCAGCAAAAATACCCCAACGCTACCACAAGTCACTACACCAAAAGATAGTTCACAATGCATACAGGTGAGTTCACAATGCATACAAGTGATACATAGTCCAGGCATGTTCTGCAAGCAGTTCAGTGATGGCTATTGCAGAAGCTGTAGATTGTCTTCACTGGCACTGGGATGAAAATAGGAATTCTGGCAATAATAGCTAAAGAAAAAATTATGTAACATTCCAGAAGGCACTAAAAGAAAACAATTTTCTTAACAATTTACATTATCCTGAAAAGAATAATTAAATATAATGAAAAGGAAAGGTGAAAGTAAACAAACAGATTTGTTAACCTCCTTTTTTGTTCACATATTAAAACAATCCTCAACAGTTGTTTACCCAATTTAAAATAAACCATTTAAATCATGTGAAAAAAATATTTGGATCCATTTTTTCATGAGCGCTCATCATACATGATATAGGGACATACATACATACAAACATACAACATAAAACACAAGTGTGCACACAACACACAATGGTAAAGGCCTTATAACTTTTTACAGGTGAAATCTCCATTGCAATGTTTAAAAACTCTATAGTCAAAAAATAAAACTGATCAGCAAAACATTAACCTAGGTCTGTATGAGCTCAAAAAACAAAATAGAACTTCATGATGTGGGAAAGGGCAATAATAAAATAGATATTGAAAAGAGCATCCTGGTTCTGTCGCAGATGTAAGGGTAGCCAAACTGGAGTTCTGGGTATCAACTGTTATGGATTTGAGCCAAATCATCTTCTTTTTGGTCTGTAGAAATCGCTTTAGTTAGGGCTGGGGATGTGGCTCAACAGTAGCACACTCGCCTGGCATGCGTGCGGCCCGGGTTCGATCCTCAGCACCATACACAAAAACAAAAGATGTTATGTCCGCCGAGAACTGAAAAATAAATATTAAAAAATTCTGTCTCTAACCCAAAAAAAAAAAAAAGAAAAAAAAGAAATCACCTTAGTTAATCTGTCTGGAATCCAAATCAGCTGCTGTTCTCCCTATGGAAACACTTAAACAGACCCCCCGACTCCAGACAATTACTGGGTCAGGACCTTTCCATTGTCCTGTTAGAATATCCTTCCAAAGTACCTTGGGCTTATGTACACTTTTTGGACACATATGCCTTTCTGTAGCACTAAGCCCTGATGAATCCAAATTTAAAAAGTTTAGAGTAAAAAGGGTTATTTTAAGTTTATCTTTGGGGAATATATACCCCTTCCCAATTCCTTCTTTGTATAGTGGAAAGCAAAGAGAAAACAGTAGAGGAAGGGGAAATCCTACCAGCATCTTCAAGGGATACTATAGCATTAACTATATACTGACTATCGGAAAATAAATTAAATACAGAATCTTTAAACATCACTAAAGCTTGTAATACTGCATTAAGCTCTATCTTTTGAGCTGATTGTTTGGGTACTAAAAATGTAAAAGTTTGATCAGGTGTAACTATTGCTGCTGTACCATTATTTGACCCATCACTGAATATATTTGGAGCATTCATGATAGGTGTTTTTCTTGTCATTTTTGGAAAAATTACAAGATGCGATGACCAAAAAGACAATAAAGGATTAGATGATAAGTGGTTATCAAATGAAACATTAGATTTGCACATGATTATTGCCCAAGTATTTAACTCATTAGCTAACTCATCAATTTGATTCATAGTATACGGAGTAATCATTTTATTGGGAGAAATTCCAAACACTCCCTTTGCTGCTTTTTTTCCTTTGAGTATTAATGGTCCTACAGCCTCAGGATACCTAGTAAGAATAGTGTTAGGAGAATAAGATAAATGTATCCATAATAATGGACCTTCTTGTCAAAATACTCCTGTAGGAATATATTATGTTGGTAGTACAATAAATAATAAAGGCAAACTTATATCAATTCTATCCAAATGCATATTTTCCATATATGTTTCCATGATTTTTAATGCCTTTCTTGCTTCAGGCGTTAACATTCGGGGTGAATTTGGATCTGATGGACCTTTTAGGATATCAAATAAAGGTCCCAACTCTCCTGTTGGTATACCTAGATAAGGCGTTATCTAATTTATGTCTCCTAATAACTTTTGAAAGTCGTTAAGTGATTTGAGTTGATCTACTCGTATTTGAATTTTTGGTGGACGGACCATGGTTGAGGATAATAGAACTCCTAAATAATTAATTGGAAAATTTAATTGTACTTTATCTATTGCAATCTCTAGATTATAATTTTTAATAAGTTTGTGAGTGTGGCATAACATTCTAGCAATGTGTTTATATCTTTGTGTCCTAATAATACATCATCCATATAGTGAAATATTTGTAGTTCAGGATTTTGATTTCTAAGTGGCTGGATTACTTTGTTAACATAAATTTGACACATACTTGGGCTGTTAGCCATCCCTTGAGGGAGTACTTTCCACTCATATCTCTAATCAGGACCTTCATGATTCAGTGCAGGGATAGTAAATGCAAAACGTGGACTATACTCAAGATGAATTGAAATTAAAAAAAAAATCTTTAATATCTATAACTAAAACAGACCAAGTTTTTGGCAAAGCAGACAATTGAGGAATCCCCGATTGAGCAGGTTCCATAATAACGGTCTCATTATTAATGGCTCTTAAATCTTGCAATAATCTCCATTTACCAGATTTCTTTTTGATGACAAAAATGAAAGTATTATGGGGAGATACAGAAGGTTATATATGTCCTTCCACTAATTGCTGTTTGACCAGGTCACGGGCTGTTTGTATCTTTTCTTTACTCAGGGGCCACTGAGGAACCCATACTGGTCTTTCTGATTTCCAAGTAATTTTTATTGTCTCAGTGGCCCTTTCTGAAAATCCAACCCATGTGTGTCCATTCCTTGATCTATTTGTATTGTTGCTGCTATAACTTGTTCTTGTATTTCTAATCTTTTTCCTTTCCTAAAACCTTGTCTAGTCATAATAGTGGGTGCATTTTGGTTGATGTCATTTGTTAATGTCAAACCTAATTGATCTAGGACATCTCGTCCCCATAAATTTACGGGAAGATGATCCAATACACATGGCTGTATAGTTCCTTCACATCCTTCAGGATCCTTCCAATCGAATACCATTGCACTTCTATGGGGATTAGTCACCACTCCTAGGCCTAGAAGCGTTTGAGTGGCCTGTTGTAATGGCCAATGTTTTGGCCATTCTTGATGAGAGATAATGCTAAGGTCTGCACCTGTATCCAGTAGCCCATTAAATTCATGTCCTTGGATATTTAGTTTTAGCATGGGGCGAGAATCTAAATTTAAAGAAAGCATAGCCCAATCTACAATTGTGGAGCCTAATGCCTTGGAACCTCTTTCTACAGTATGACTGGAAAATTTATCATGTAGGCTTGGTATTATTAGTAACTGTGCTATTCAATCTCCTGGTGAAATTACTGATATACCCTTTGGAGAACTGGCTATAATTTTTATTTCACCTTCATAATCGGGATCAATTACCCCAGGACTTATCATAAGATAAGATAATCCTTTTAGAGTAGAAGAGCTGTGTCCCAATAATAAGCCTACTGTTCCTTGGGAAGAGGTCCTTTTACCCCTGTGGGAATGATTTGGAACTCCCATCTCTGGAGTTAGTACTGATCTGGCGGAGGCGCAGATGTCCAACCCTGCGCTCCCTCTGGTTTGTCTGATGAGGGATCTGATGGACAATGTGTCCTGGGCACTACACTGATGGGGTTGCTGGGTTTGTCCAGTGCTCTGTATATTTGTGGTTTTGGGCCCTGGAGCATTGGGCCCCCATGTCCATTTTTTGGCAATGGAGCCTGATGCCTTTCTACATGATATCGTGGATAAACACCAGGTCCTGGTTCATTTTTTGATAATGGAGCACCCTCTATGGTGGTTTGAGAACGGCATTCATTAGCCCAATGTTTCCCTCTACATCATCGTGGGCAAATACCCGGAATTCTACACCTTATATACCTAGTTTTGTTAAACCCTCCTCCTATGGGGCAATTCCTTTTAAAATGTCCTGTTTGTTCACAATTGTAGCATGTTCTTGGCCTGGCATCTAAAGCCTGTTTTACTGCAGCTGCCATGACTTGGCCTTGTTCATTAATGTCTCTACATAATTTAATATATGTGTTTAAATCTTCATGTTTCCATGGTCTAATGACTTCTCTGCACCAATGATTTGCTTGCTCATAAGCCAGTTGTTTTATTAATGGCATTGCTTGTTCTGTATTCCCAAAAACTCTGGTAGCTGTTTGAATAAGTCTACCTACAAATTCAGCATAAGATTCATTAGCTACTTGTATTACCTTAGATAATTGACCTTGCTAAACCTCCATGCCCATGTAATGTCTTCCATGCCCTAACCCCATCTGCAGCAATTTGTGCGTATACAACAGGATCATATGCAATTTGTTGCTGCTGATCCTCAGAAGGTCCCTTTCCTAACAACATATCTAGATTTCTCTGAGGATAACCAGCTGCTGCATTTTGCCTAGCCGTCTCCTTCCAAAATTCCTCATTGGCAACCTTCCATAACAGGTATTGTCCTCCATTTAGCACAGCTTTACACATATTAGCCCAATCTGCTGGAGTCATGTTCAAGTTGGTAATGGATTCGACCAAGCTTACATTGAAGGGTGCTTGAGGAAAATAGGTTGTTACAGCCTCTTTTAGCTGCTTCACTTTTTTGAAATTTAAAGCATGGTGAATTCGCTGCCCTCCTGCCTCAAATACAGAGCATGTTAATATTTGAGATCCGGTCTCAGGATCCCAACTATCTACTGCGGGGTTGGGGGCCTTCCAGCATATGGAGGTGGCCTTGTTGGTTGGTCACTTACATCCTCTGGTGATAGAAAGGTGTTAATAGCAGTCTCCCGTAGAGGTGGTGCTCTTGGTTGGACACTTACACCATCTAGTGATAGAAAAATGTTAGTAGCAGTCTCCTGTTGTAACTTTCCCCTGATGGCTTTTTCTGCTTTACACTTTCTTTCTCTGACTAGCTTAAGAGGCCTTTGGACTAAGCAAACAAGATACGAACATCCACAATGGCAATGTGTCAACTGGCAGAGTCCCTGGGCTTTTCTTTTCTATTCTTTTTAAATCTTCACCAGGATGGTTCCACTCTGAGATATTCAACAACTCCTCTTTAAAAAGCCATGGGCTACATCTTTGTAATGTATCAACGTATGCCAAGACTGTTCTTGATTTTATTGGGATGCATCCTTCCTCTAACAATTTACTTAACACTCTTTTGGTTTGTTTTTTACTACTTTCTGATCCCATATTTCTACTATACTACAACCCAACTAGATGACACCAAACAAAACCGAGATAGAATGAAATAAAAATGGAACAACAAAAAATCATTATACCCTTTCTATCCTCCTGAAATGTGCATCCGTCCTTTCTCCCTATCTGTTCCTCAGACGTACATCGTTTTTCCTTAGATGTGAGCGGTTTTTCGTCCGTCTCACTCATCTCCAGCGACAGGCAACTTAAAACAAAAGTGAAGCAAAACAAAAGAAGAATCTTAAAATGGCTACCCATCCTCTCACCCTGCCCTCAGGGGCAAGCAGTTTACCTTATCACTTACCCTCAGTCATTCCACGAGCGGCCCCCCAAATGCCGCAGTCTGGCTGGGCACAATTCAGGAGCCACTTGTCAAAAGAAACAAACTTTATTTTTACAACCACACATGCCAAACAAAAAATCTCCTCAGGAAAAACCTTCAGAGCCCAACTGCCACCACCGGCTTCCCACAAGCCTCTCAACCTCCCCCACTCCTCCTGCTCTTGAGACCGATTGGCTGGGTTGCATGGGCGGAGCCAAAAAAGTCCCCCAATGAGCAGCTCCAGAGTCTGAAAGCTTGGGGAAACAGCCCAATGAGCATCACCGCAGAGGAGCCAGTCAGCTAGAAGTTGCTGGGGCCGCTGTGAGCCAATCATCAGCTGGAAGTCTGAAGGTTTGCTGGGGCCCCTTCGGCTGTGGCTCTCAACATTAGGTAACAGAGAAAGTGTTGATGAAACCACAATCAGGAAATCCGCAGTCTGCAAAATCAAGTTCTTCATGAACATCAGCATCACTGATTAACTAACAAAAGGCTAAGAATACAGAGGACAGAGACTGGGGTTGTAGATCAGTGGAAGAGTGCTTGCCTAGTGCTTGGGAGAAACTGGGTTCCATCCTCACTGCCACATAAAAAGAAAGAAATAAAAAGTGTAAAATATACAATAATATAAAAGAAAAAAACAACAAAGACCGAAAACCTACTAACAGATTTAAAAGTGTCATCGTTAACAATGCATTGGGACTTCAGATTATCATAAATGTGCTTGACACAAATTAGACAACTTACTGAAACTGGACCATTTCTTTGAGAGAGACAATCTCCTACAACTTACACACAAGGGGAAATATTCAAAACAGATGAGCCCATAGCTGCTGAGGAAAACAGTCTCAATAACTAATTACTTCCCAAAAAGGCAAGGCAAGGCTCTGACATCTCAAACAGGCTTCCATGAGACACATAAGAACTGCCACCAGGTTTCTACTTTTTTTCCAGAACATAAAAGCTGAGTTAACACCTCCTAAGTCTTCCTGAGGCATAAGTTACCACATTATCCAAATTAAATAGATGAAGAAAAGTATGAAATAAAAAAGAAGACTATGAATGATGCTCAAAATTATAAATGCAAATTTGAATCATATATGCAAACAACTGTACAATTGAGTCATCACACTCCAGGTGTCTATGCAAATGATGTGAAAATTATGGGCACAGGAACCCTCACTGCAGTGACTACAGCAGCCATATCCAGAACTGCCCAAAGCTAGATGCAAGGAAGATGCACCTTTCAATACTGAATGGACAAGCTGAAGTTTAACCACACCAAAGAGCATCACCCAGAGAATGAGCTCTGCAGCCTGGAAACATACAGCACCCTTAAAGGCAGACTGGTAAGTGAGAGAAGCCAGTTTGAAATGGCCAAGTGCAGCAAGATTCCCAGTCAAGAACATTCTGAAAAAGACAACATCATATGCACTAGCAGAACTGATGGGTGCCAGGGACTTAGGGAGCAGAGAGGGAGGAAGGAATGAGAAGGAGTAATGAACAGGTGGAATATTGGATTCCCAGACCAGTGAAACTCTTCTGTATGACATTATCTTGTATACGACGTGACACACACAATCACATCACAAGGAAGAGGGACCCTAAAGTAAAGGATGAACTTTGGCTTATCCTAAATGTTGCTTCATCCATTCTCTTTATCAAATGTTCAACACTGGTTTAGTAACTAACAAACACCCTACACCAATTCAATATGTTGAAAACAGTGGAGACTATCAGCTGGAGAGAAGGGGAATTTGATACTATGTGTAATGGCATGATTAACTGTCACCTTGATTGGCAAAAGGATGCCAATGATTAATGAGCTTCTGGGTGTGTCTAAAAATGATTGGCATATGGGGTAGTGAGCCAATCTGGAGAACCATCTTAAGCTAGGCAGCACCATCCAATACGACGGTGTCTTGGGTGGAACAAAATTCTTCACTCTCCCAAAGTGGACTCTGCCAGTGATTCTCTAGTGAGTTTCCAGGACTAAGGCAGCACCATTGATCCCCCTTGTTCAGAGAATCAGCCTCTAGGACTCTGCAGCTACTACTTCTCAAGCTCTCCAGCATGCAGATGACCACTGTGGACATCCACCTTCGGGTCAAGTAGGCCAATCTAATGAATCCCCTTTGATAATCACACTTCCTCTTGATACTTTTCCTCTAGAGAACACTAATAAACTATGTAAGCCTAAAATTGCTCATAAAAACAAAGTTTATCTAATAAAGAAGTAAATAAACTATCAAGCCATGAAGTTTTAAAAATGTATACATAAGAAACAATATTATATGCTAAATACATTTTTCATAATAATGCAAAAATAAAGCAAAGAGGAAGAGTAATAGTTACAAATTTCAAAAGTATGAACAAAAGCAAGAAAACTGATTTTCAATACCATTTTCATCTGGAAAGAAATTGGATGATAAGTCTTCAAAACTCATTCCAACTGCTGGTGTAGTGGTGCGCACCTGTAATTTCAGCCACTAGGGAGGTCAAGGCAGGGAAATGGCAAAAGTTTGAGGCCTGTCTCAGCAACAGAGCAAGACACTCAGAAATTTAGTGAGACTGGTCTTTATCAAAAATAAAAAGGGGGTCTGGGACTGTAGCTGAGTGGCAGACCACTTGCTAACATGTGGGAGGCACTGGGTATGATCCTCAGCACCACAGAAATATAAATAAAATAAAGGTATTCTATCCATCTACAACTATATAAAAAAAAAGAAAAGAAAAAATCAATAAGAAGAAGGGCTGAGGATGTGCTCAGTGGTCAACTGCCTGTAGGTTTATACTCCAGTAAAACACCTGCTCACCTCCAGAAGGTTGCTCACAAATTGAAATTTTTTTCTGGAAGATAACTAAGCATGAGCATGTCCATGGCATCAATTCCCAGCACTCAATAAGGAAGCAAATAAATAAACAACAGTCTACAATACTAATTCTCTTGGGCTGGAGAGTAGCTTGGTAAAATACATGTAATGAGAGATAAAAATGATTATAATACAAAAGGTACACAATTAGAGGCATAAAAACACAACAAAATCAATGGAAAGACACCACACTTTCTCAAAGAAGACTGACTGTTCCCATGATCTAAATCTCTGAAAAAAACACTGAGCATTTCAGTAAATTCTCTGAAATTTAGGGCATGGTTTGTTGGATTTTGGAGGTAAACTGAAGAAAAACTACATCTAAAAATGGAAATAGTAAGGTTGGGATTCTGGCTCAGCAGTGGAGTGCTTACCTAGCACATGAGAGGTCCTAGGGTTGATCCTCAGCACCACATAAAAATGAATAAATAGGTATTGTGTCCAACAACAGCAACAACAAAAAATAGTTTTCAAAAAATTGTAAACAGTAAACTGTATCTAAGACCAGGCAAAATGTTGTACAGGACAGAGAGAATAGAAAGAGCATTTATGTTACTCCCAAGTTTCATAAGCTAAAAGGCTAGCTCCCAAAGGGGTGGCCCTACGAGGAGGCAGTTGATAGGGAACAGGAATTAGGTGACATGGTGAGGGGATCAGCACCCTTATTTAGACACATGGATCTCTCCTTTGCAGAAAACAGGTGTCATTTACTCTTTCACTGATATTCAGTGATTAAATGATTACAGTTGGGTATTCAAGGCATTGCCAAAATTGTCCTTAAAAATTACAATGAAGACTGGTGTGATGGTGCACACCTGTAACCCCAGCGGCCCTAGATGATGTAGCAAGACTCTGTCTCAAAACAAACAATCTAAAAGGGGCTGGTGGTTAAGCACCTCTGGGTTCCATTCCTGATAACAAAAAACCACACAGTTAACATGAACCTGCCAATTTCAGACAACAACGGTGAAAAACTGTCGTCCTTTGTCAAATTCATCACCTTGTGAAGGACAGATACTAGTTTTCATGAAATCACATTCATAAATTTGTCCACCACTATTTTTGTAGAATTGGACTCAAATTCTGCAGCAATAATGCAAGACAGACTTTCTCTGTATCTTACGTGGTATTTAAAAATAGAGGGTGGGATTTCAATTTGAAACCACTGAAAAGACAAATCTGAATCTTATAAACTTTCTATACATACTCAGGGGTAGCAAAAGGTAAATTAGGTAATTAGATGTTTTCTTTTTCTTTTTTTCTTTTTTCTTTTTTGTTTGATGCCCCCGAGATTAAACCCAGAGATATTTTACTGCTGAGCCACATCCGCAGTCATTTTTATATTTTACTTTGAGACTCAGTCTCATCAGGTTGCATAAGGCCTCGATAAGTTGCTAAGGCTGTCCTCAAATTTGCAACACTCCTATCTCAGCCTCTGGAGCAGAAACGATCACAGGTGTGCACCACTGTATCTGCAGTAAGCTGGGATTTTTAACAACAACAACAACAAAAGTAGATTTTAACCCACCTCTCTATTGCCTCTTTAATAATACTCCATCCCATTTGGCACTGAATAAATAAACCTGAGCCTCAGATAAGTGAGCACATCATTTCAAAGTGATACACAGAAAGCTTTGGTGCTGAGGGAGCACACATGTGTCAGGTTCAAGGGGCAGGGAAGGTCCCTGACAGCTGAGACATGCTTCCTCCTGGTCTTGCTCATGGAAAGCATCCAGGATCACCCTCCCAGGCACCTGGACCATGATTCCAGTCTATGAGGCTTTCCAGGTTTGCACAGCACTGCACTGGGGTGGGTGGTCCTTATGCTCTAGGAGAGGTTTTGCTCCTTCACACTGTGAGAGACCTCAAGGGCAGGAGTCACTGCTGACCTGGCCCCTCAGCACCAGCATCCACAGGCCAACTGTCCACCTGTCTCCAAGGAATGGGAAAAGAACTTGGGGAAAACAAGGTCCCAAGGAAGTAGCTGTTTAGATGAGGCCTTTTCCAAGAGATTCCTCAGCCCAGGGCCCCCAGCAGCTTCCCTGAGAGCCTGCACCCCACACCTCAGGCTGTTCTCTGGGAGCACCTGACCCAGGGCCTGAAATTCTGTTCACCCTGCAAGGCACAGGGCAGCTGTGGGCACTTTGTGGCAGCTCCAGGAGAGGACAGTGGCTGAGGACATGGGACTCTGGGAGGTGTCCAAAGGGAACCTCTGCCCAAGAAATCTGACATGGTGCCTACACCTAAGGAAGACAAAAGAAAAAGCCACAAGATTTTTAACCTGTGAACTCAAATTCTCTATACACTTGCATCTACATCAAAGAACCTTCAGAGTACTTGACTTTGGCTAACTAGACCACCATGAGGGTGGAAAGGCAGGGTTCTGTATGGAGAGCAAACATTATCTCTGGCTATCTTAAGCCCCTTAATAGCCAATCATCTTAATTTCTGTATCAGACCACAATCTCAAAACATCTCAGAATATATCACTAACCTGACCAGACGTCTCCAAAATCTATCAAAGCTCAGAATGCAATAACAGACATACAGAAGAAATGTTCTTTACTTTTTTTCTGTACCCCACCAATCTGATGTTCCTACCAATGCAGTGATACACAGTTTCTTTTATAAAAGTTCATGGAGGCCAGGCACAGTGGCACACAACTGTAATCCCAGCAGCTTGAGAGGCTAAGATAAGAGGATTGCTAAATTCAAAGCCAGACTCAGCAACTTAGTGAGACCATCAGGAACTTAGTGAGATCATGTCTGAAAATACAATATAAAAAGGACTTGGAATGTGGCTCAGTGTTTAAGTGCCCCTGGGTTCAATCCCTGGTATATTTAAAAATAAAGGAAGAAAGAAGAAAGGAAGGAAGGAAGGAAGGAAGGAAGGAAGGAAGGAAGGAAGAAAAGAAAAGAAAAGAAAAGAAAAGAAAAGAAAAGAAAAGAAAGAAAGAAGTGACGTAATCTCTCCCAGGGAGGGTCACACACATCATTCAGGGTAACTTGAATCCATGTTCCTTAGTATGATAATTAATATTTGGGTTAAAATGAAGTATTTTCTGTAGCTGGGGTTGTCGATGCCTTTAAACCCAATAGATTGGGAAGCTGAGGCAGGAGGATCACAATTTTCAGGCCACGCTGGGCACCATAGCCACACCCTTTCTGAAAATCATACTAAAAAGAGTTGGGGATGAAGGACAGTAAAGGAATCAGACATTATTATAGTGGCATCTCCTTTTTTCATGGAAAATTGTAACTGGGTTTCTCCAGAAATCTTCACCATGGCTAATTTTAGGACTGTCAACAAAAGAGTGTCCACAAAAAAGTTCAGTGTAGATAAACTAACTATTTTTGTGTTGCCCTATTTTACTGGGCTGCTACTCTGGAAGAAATCAGCACTCCAGGTGCTGGACTCCCCGTTACTAGTTTTTTACACACTTGTATCCAGTACAGTAGTTTGTAGAAATGTGCAAACAAGGCCTCTGGCCTTGAGCTGGGCTTCACAGACAAGTCACCAAATGGGCTCCATGGTAACAGCTGGTGGGGGAGGAAAGAAAGGGAAGAAGAAGCTCTCCCCTCCTCAGGTGCTGTCCTTGAAGGGTTAACTTGGCCAGAACAGAGAAAGAAAAAGCTGCTTTTATGTGTGTGATGTGACAACTTGACTATGGTGACTTCACTTGGTGAACTCAGCCATGGCACTCAAAAAGTTCATGAGTGGGGCAGTTTGGATTCTTTTGTTCATGAAAATTCCCCCAAGAACACAGAGTGATCTATGGGACCAACTGGAGACTAACTGACCACAACTTTCAGGCTTGCTTACGTTGCCTGGACCCCCAAACTTCCCTTTTGTGGTTTTTGTGCTTAAATATGGAGCCAACTGAAGGCAGGGGCACCACTCTGACCATCTCATTCTTTCCAGAGCACAGTGTCTGCCACTGGCCAGCAACAAAGGCTTAACTGGAATGAGACTGTGTGGTCTGAGAGTTATTTGGGGGTCCCAGTATTACAATGTGAACTTCTGAGCCCCTCCCCTTATATGCTGGGTATAAAATTCTGAAACCACCTGAACTCGGGGTTCAGGGGATGCATGGATTGATTACAGCAAAAGCATTGCCCTCTGAGACTGGCTGCAGCCAGATAAAACTGTTTCCAGCTCTCTTCAGTGCCTTGCCTCCTTTGTCCCTACATCATTATTACCCTGTGAGCTCACCTAACTACAGGACTGGTGAGACTCTACAAAATGGACTATCAGAAAAAAGGAGCACTTATACTCTGTTGATGTAGCCCAGAATTCCATATCCCTGGGATCTACAAACAACCTCCTTATTCCCTTTAAAGCAGTTATTCTGACCAAACACAAGGAAGTGTGAAGTGATCATTCTTTCCCCTCAAGGATAATATTCACAAATAGAAAACAAATGCTTTCAAAGGTGTTCTTCTTGCCAGGGACATTGGCACAGGCCTGTAACCCCAGTTAAGCGGGAGGCTGAAGCAGGAGGATCACAAATTGGAGGCCAGCCCAGATTCCAACACAAGGGGAAGGGAGTAAGGGAGGGGAAAGGGAGGGGGGAAGGGGGGAAGGGAGGGGGGAAGGGGGAAAGGGAGGGGGGAAGGGAGGGGGGAAGTGGGGAAGGGAGGGGGGAAGGGAGGGGGGAAGGAAGATTGATTGATTCTTTCCAATATTTCACTAAGCGATAATGACAATTAGCAGGCGGTGTCTATTTGAAATGAGTGGGAAGAAGAATGTCTGGCTGAGCTGGAGGTGGGGGGAAGGTGGCCTTTTAGAGGGCAGGAGGCGCCTGCAATTTGGAGGACGTCCACTGGGTGGAGCTCCACTGGGAGAAGGAAGGTGCACTTTGGGTCCTGCTTCCTACACGTTGTGAAAAGTGAGTGCGGGCCACAGGTAGGGAGCAAAGGGGACACCTGGGACCTGAGCCACCCTTCCAAACCCAGGGAACCAGGGGACAGGTTCCAGGGCCACCCAACAGTGGCGACTCCGCGCGCCACTCAGCAGCTCGCCCGCCCACCGGGCCCCAAGGCAGGTGCTGACCGCCTACCTTCAGCGAACTCACCATTGTTGGCTTCTCTGGTGACCTGGCGTCCTCTGGAGGAACCTGCGGGCACCCGAGATCCCCGAGAACACGGGCAGTGCAGTCACCTGGGTCCCTGGAGCAAAGAACACGGGGCCTGGAGCAGGAGCAGCCCAGTCGGTGAGGAAGAAAAGCCCGCGAGCTTGCGGAAGCCCGCCCTTCCCCTCCCTCTGCGCACTGATTGGACAGTTCCCCGCAACGACTCGGATGGATGGCCTCCAGGCCCGCCTCTGGATCGTGACTGACAGCTAACGTCATCCAATCATTGGCTGAAATTGGGTAGAGTGACAGATTCTTGGCCCCTGCCCTTTTCAGGAGGAGCTTCCTGGCTGTGCTGGGAGCTAATCCAGGTGGGAAGCCTTGGCTTAGCCTCTGGGACAGAGGGGACACCTGGCGCTGAGCTAGGCTTCAGCCATAGAGTGCTTTCCGAGCATGGCGAGGCCCTGGGTTTAACCTCAACACAAAAACAAAGCACAGCTTCTCCAGGAGGCTGGAGGAGCCCAAGGTCAGGTCTGCATCTGCAAACAGTGAGACCCTGTCTTCAAATAAAATGAAAAGGTGGGGATGGAGCTCAGAGGACGGGGTCAAGCCCCATTGGGTTTATTCCCCAGTACCTTAAAAAACAAAGAATGATATTTTATTATATATATATGTATTTTATATATTTTTGTATATATAAAATATATATCATACATTTTTTTGGAAATATATATAATATATTATATATTTTGTATATAAATATGTATTTTATATAATATATTCTATATATAAAATGGATATTTTATATAATATATTTTTTATATATAAAATATATTTTTATATGTAAATATATATTTATATATATAAAATATATAATACATCTATATTTCTCACACCAAGTACATCTAATCAGAATATTATCTTTAATATATCATATATATAATATATATATAATACATATATATAAAATAAATATTTTTCCCCCAGCTGCTGCGACCTCAAGTGAATTAGAAAGACACAGTCTCCAAATTTTTGAAACACTTTTTAAAGATATCATATAGATGACCCATATATAATATCTAAAAATGAAAACAATTTGAAAGCTATTTAGTAACTCTCCTCACCTCCTGGCCTCTGTTGCTTTCAGGAGGCTCCTGATCTATGAAAGGAAGCAACTGGGGTTGGCTCTGATGCCCAAGGCTCCCTCCTCAGCAGAAAGGGTGGGGAAGGAAGGAAGGCGATCCTCTAGGGCAGCAATGTGGGGTGGAAATAAAATGGGCGCTTTGTGCTTATTGTAGATGTTCTACTTCGACTGTTAGAAAGTCCTCTGCAGAGATGTGACTCTGATGACCCTACAGGTATGTTCAGGTGTCCACCCACAACCAGATAGAAAAGGTTATGATGCAAAGCAGGAAAAAAACTTTGACCAGTGCAGCTACACCAGGAAGACAAGGAAACCCTGTCCTTACCCTGTCTTCAGATGCTGACAAGGACTTTGAGTTTTGTAGAAAGGGTAATCATAGGCATGTATGGGTAGGGGAAATTGTGTCTAGGATTTAGTATTATCTGTAGGATTTAAGCTTCAGGCATCTGTGGTCTTATAACTTGTCTGTGAGCTCACACTCACTTGCCCCCTGGTCGCATGTCACTCTATTGCACAGACTGACCTCACTTTGTCAGGAGGAAGTCGCCCTCCAGTGTATTCTTTCCATGTCAAGGTTTTCAAGAAAAGCCACAAGCCCTCGGAAGCAACATACCCCCTGGAGCTGACCCAGCACTCTCAGCATCCTGGGTTTCAACTGATAGTCCAACCAGAAAAAAACCAAATCCCTGCTCCACTGGGCCCATTAACTCTGCATATAAACCATAAAAAATTGCCACTTGGGGCCAACACTGCCTGTCATGTCTATCCCCCTCTTGGAAATTAAGTACAACTTTATTCTCTACTCTTAAGTTGGGCTTTGTGAAGTCTTTCACATCCTGCTCACTGGCCCAAGTTCATTCTACCTAACAATATTGCCCAAGGCCAAGGGGGGCTATTGTATAAAAAATCATATTCCCATCATTCCTCCTCCAATTAAAAAATCCTGCAGGAGAAGGGTGGAGTGTGTGGGAAGGGCGCCCCCTGCCGGGCTCTTGCAGGAACACACAGCTGCAGAGTTCTTAGGGTCCCTGTTAGCCTCAGATTGTGTCACCTGAGCAGCAAGTGGAGACCTACTCTAAGATGCCCCAGATTTCAGAGATGGGGGTATTTGCACAGGGCATATCAATAACCTTTGGAAAACATTCATTAGTAAAATCACGTTATATTGAAGTATGCATAGATTTTGGAATGCTTCAGTCTAGAGACTGTTTTCACATTCTTTATGGTGTTTGAAGAGAAAATTCTTATCAACTTGATGAGGTACTCTTTATCACATTTTCTGTTCTTGCTGGTGTAGTGGTTCATGCCTGTCATCCCAGCAGTTCAGGAGGCTGGCGCAGGAGGACTGTAAGTTTCAAACCAGCCTTGGCAACTTAGTGAGGACTGAAGCAACTCAGTGAGATCTTGTCTCAAAATAAAATATAAAGAAGAGCTGGGCATGTCGATCAGTGGTTAAGTGCCCATAGGTTCAATCCTCCATACCAAGAAAATCAAATTAAAAAAAAAATTTAAAGTGGTTTCTGATTGTACCTTCAGTCTAATTCTAAGACAGGTTTCCTCTCTCAAGATCCCCAAAATTCCCTCTTGTTTTTTGCCCTGATAATTTGAGTAATTTCAGTATTTGCATTTCTGTGTGTTCCATCACACTAGACTATATTTGGACACATTGTACATACATGGAGTGTAACTTATTCTGATTAGGATCCCAGTCTTTTAGTTGTACATGATGTGGAGTTACCCTGGTCTGTAGTTATATATGAACATAAAAATGTGTCCCATTCAGTTTACTCTCTTTCCTATACCATTCCCCTCCCTTCCCATAATTTCCCTTTATCTAATCCAATAGACTTTTTTTTTCCATCCTCAATCTCCGTGTGTGTGTGTATGTGTGTGTGTGGGGGCAACTAGGCTGATTGCATAGTTGAGCTCTTGTGAATTGAGTTGCTAGAAACATTTTTGTGGCTGAGTCACTGTAGTGTGCTGATCTTTAAGTCCTTTGGCTATAAATCGAGAAGTGGCATAGCTGGGTCAAATGGTGGTTCCATTTCAAGTTTTCTAAGGAATCTCCATACTGCTTTCCAGAGTGGTTGCACCAATCTGCAGTCCCACCAACAATGGGTGAGTGCCAGGTTTCTGTTCTCGCGACTAAAAGGCTCAGGGGTCACTCTAGTTAAACTGGGCTAACTGGGCTGCATGAAATAACCACACAAGAGACACAAATACCTTTTTCTTTGGGGTTGCTGTGACAGCTCCTCTGACCTTAAGGGTCCGCAGGAAGAGAGAGAGAGAGAGAGAGAGAGAGAGCGAGCGAGCACAGGCTGACCCCTTTTATTGAGGAGAAGCTATTCAAATGAGGCAAAGGGTCAGGTTTCAGGGGGCTGAGTCTATCTTCATGATGTCCACTGTCAGCAGGTTGACTGACACCTGGGTAGGCCACACCCAAGGGCACAGTAAGAGGAGGGAACTCACACAAGGCACTTCCGTGGAAGATCCTATCCTAAACAGGGCAAGGGGTTATATTACAAAGGAACAGGTGAGCATAGCTTCACCCATGGGGCTGTAGCAAGACACACCCATTTCTGTGACTGAGCGCCTCAGCACCCAGCTGGGAAGTGTAATTCAGTCACCTGTAAGGTTGGCCTCCCACAAGGGCTGATATCTCTGGATCAATCTTCAGTCATTTGAACCTCGGTTCTGGGTCCTCCATGTCTGATAGCACATTCAGGTACCCCAATAGAATGAGAGGTACTTTCTGGGAAAACACAAGCAAGACTTTTACCCCACATTATCACTGAATCTTATCCTTTCTGTTGTTATGTTTGTAAATTCTTCCACCAAACATGGCTCAAGGCACCTGCTGCAGTGGAAGAAATGTGTTTTTCCGCTGCAGTGTGACTTTCAGAGTCACAATAAAAAAAAATTAAAACAAAACATGATTAAAGTTATTTTGTGGGGCCTTATCCCCCACTTTTTTTTAATAATTGTAGCTTAATAGATAAATGAGCTCATTCTACAATGGCTTGTCCTTGATGCTTCTATGGAATATCTGTTTTATGATCAATACAAAATTGACGGCAAAACTGCTGAAAAGAAAAATTGGTATAAGCTAGTGTATTATCAATTTCAATCTGTAAAAGACATTCTAATGCTACAAAAGTAGCTAGACAGTGAGAAATAACATGCTGAGTATTTTCTTTTACACAGGCAGTGCCAAAAACAAATCTAGAGTAAGTATCAACAATAACATGAACTTAACACTGTTTGACAAATTGAGGGATGTGAATTACATTCATTTGCCATAACAGATTTGGTAATAAACCATGGGATTAACCCCAGTTGGTAAAGATAAAATATGTTTAAAACATTGTGAGATTTGATGAACAATTTGACAAGTTTTTCCCCAGGAATATTAAGTTGTTTATGTAAAGAAGAAGCATTCTGATGATGTAAAGAATGTGAGGCTTGTGCACAATCATATAAAGATATTTATTCACAAACAGCAACAGGCTAATCAATCTTATCATTACCTGATGCTAAAGGACTTGGAAGATTAGAATGTGCCCTACTTATATGGCTAATGAAACATGGATAGTGACACATTTGAATTGTCTTTTATAAGTTCTGAAACAAATTAAATAACTCTTGCAATGCTGTGTTCCCAATAGTTGATGTTTCAATATTTTTTGTAACACGAACTGTATGTAAAATATCTGAATAAACATTGATTGATTGGCTCATTTGCAAAATGAATTCATGCACAAATGAGAGCTTGAAGTTCTGCTCATTATGCAGAAGTATAAGATGTCTGTATTATCTCTGTATGACCATGGCTATAGAAACCTACTTTTCCTGAACTTGATCCAGCAGAAAATATTGTTAGTGCTCCAACTATTGGTTAAGCACATACAATTTTGGGGAAAATAAATGTAGTCACAAGAGCAAACTAAATAATTTTATCATGAAGGTAATGGCTTTCCATTTGACCAGGGAAATTAGCAAAAGCTATCTGCCAATTATTAGAAGACTGCCAAAGCCAATCATATTCTTGAGTAGAAAAAGGGACAACAATAATATTAGGCTGTGACCCAACTATCTGCAAAACTCATGGCATTCCTTTAATAACTGAGTAATAAAGCCATGGAAATGAGTTGATGACTTTTGAGGAGAATGAGGTAGGCAAGGCCACTCAATAATTCCCAATTATTGCCAGTTTGCTCCTGTAGGAGTATGAACATTGGCAAATGTTAGTCAATATACAGGCTCTTGTGGATGAATTCTAGTAAGCTTTGCAGTCTCCATGACAAAGTCAACCTTTGTTATGGCAATCCTTTTTTCTGCCATAAGTTGATGAGAAAGTACAGAAGGATCTCCCTGGGCAATCTGAAACAGAGGACTGAAATCTGCAGTGGCTAATTTTAAACTTGGTCACACCCAATGAATATCACCTAGTAACTTTTAGATGCCATGTGCCTTGGGCAATCTATTGGGCTTGGGGGTGCTGCCGGTATTTCCCAAGGTAAAACCTAAATCTCCATGGCCCCATAATGAGAGAAGACCCCCAAGGAATTCACGGGTGACTCCCTGCAACTTAGTTGGGCCCTACCTCAAAATAAAATATAAAAATGGCAGGGGACAGGTCTCAGTTGTAAAGTGTTTCTGGGTAAAACCACCAGTACAAGAAAAAAACAAGCAAACAAATAAAAACAAAAAAGAAAACAGCTGGAGGGCTCTTCACATGTGAGACAAAATCATCTGTAACAGAAATTGTTAGAGGCAAGAACATGATATATACTTGTAATTACATAGATTAAATTATATATTAAACATATGCATATTTGTGATAAAAATTAAGATATATAATATATATCAATAAAGTGGGCAATCTCACAAACTAAGTTATAAATGTATACAGGTCTAAAAACAGTGTTCCAAAATATGTGAAGTGAAAACTTTCAGGATTAAAGGGAAAAAAATCTACAGAAAGTGGTGGATAATTTGTGATATCCCACTTTCAAGAAAGAATGAAATGACTAGCAAAAATCCATGTAAAACAAACTGATTTGAACAACAATATAACTACACTAGGTCTACGGGACTATACACAATATTCTGTCCCAAAGAGTAGAATACATATTTTTCTCCACTGTGTAGGAAACAGTGTACAGGACTGGCCATTTTAAAGCCATAAAAATATCAATAAATTTCAAAGCACTGAAATCAGGACAATGATCTTTTGTAACTACAATGAAATTAAGTTAAAAAAACAAAATTTAAAATTTTGCAAACATGTAGCAATTAGACAGTGTACTCTTTAGGAAGAAAAAAATAGAAAATAGTTTAGGTGGATAAAAATGAAAACAAACATGCCTGAATTTATGAGGTGCAGCTTAAGTAGCCCTCAAGGAAAAATTCATAACCACAAAAGCCTACATTATAAAAGAAACACCGCCCAAACCAAAACCTAACTTTATGCAGTAACTAGACAAAGAAAAGTAAACTGTAATCAAATTGCACTGGGGATGAATTTTGATAAAGAATAGAGCAAGAATAAAAGAAATATACAAAAGAAAGAATTAAGAAAACATCTTGATTGTTCAAAGGATTTACAAAATTGATTGTTCAATTAACCAAGAAAAAAGAGAGAGAGAGAGAGAGAGAGAGAGAGAGAGAGAGAGAGAGAGAGAACTCAAGTTAATAAATATCAAAAATAAAAGTGAGACCATCAAAACAGATTCCACAAAAAAATTTAGAGAATTTTAAGGGCATATTATGAACAACTAAATGTGAACAAATTCCTATAAAACTTCTATCAAAACTGACTTAGACATAGAAAGTCTAAAAAGACTTAATAAGAGATTGAATCAGTAAAAAACACAATAAAAACTTCCCTATCAGAGCTGAGCATTCTTGGCGCATGCCTGTATCCCAGTGACTTGGGAGGCTGAGGCAGGAGGATCATGAGTTCAAAGCCAGCCTCAGCAAAAGCAAGGCACTGAGCAACTCAGGGAGATCCTGTCTCTAAATAAAACACAAATTAGGGCTGGGGATGTTGCTCTGGGGTCAAGGGTCCCTGAGTTCAATATGGTAACAAACAACAACACCAAAAATCCTATTAGAAATATGAAGTGAAACTATCAAACTATATCTAACTCTAAAAGCAGATATATGGCTTTATGTGAATTACATTCTAATGTCTCTACCAAAGAACTATTTAAATAAAAATTTTCAGCTTTTATGCAGGATATAGCACCAATCAATCAATATAATTTTTGAAGCTAAACAATAAATATTCAAAGCATAATTATTTAAATTTCCATTTATGATAGTATCAAACATTAAATTCATAGCAACAAAATTACACATATGTCTTGTAAGCAGAAAATACTATAGAAAATGTTGAAAAGACTAAGTAGGCATCCATTATTTATTGATAAGATTTAATGTCACTGAAATGGTAAAATGCAAGTTGATTTACATACCAATGTAAACCTTACCAAAATTCCCACATGCCATTATTGAAAAAGATGGAATGGTAAGCCTAAAGTGAACATAGAAGTTCAGTCAACCTCAAATATGAAATACAGGTTTTCTTCAAGAAAAATATAAAGCACAAAATTGGAAGACTCACCCCAATTTTAAAGCTCAGTATACAGTTTCAGTTCTAAAGAAAGAGGATCCTGATTCCTCACCCTGTTCAAAATCAATTCAAAAGGGGTAAAAGACCTGAATGTAAAACTACAAAATAAACAAGAGAAAGCAATTTAAGCTCTGGTAAGGACAATAAATGTTTTGGAAATAGTTTCAAAATCAAAAAATGAATAAATAAAATAAAAATGGCATTAAACTAAAAACCTGATTTACAGCAAAGAAAAAAAGTGGAATCTCTATAAAATGGGAGAAACTCTTTGCCCAGTATGCATTTGATACAAGATTCATATTTAGAATACATAAAGAACAAAAAAATAATAAGACAATCAAAAACTAAGTAATGCCATTTAAAAGTAGGCAAACAAAGTAGACAGTTTTCAAAAGAAGAAACAAAAAGTTCCAGTAAACATATAAAAATGTTCAATATAATTAGCCTTCAGGAAAATGCAAATCAAAAATACAATGTGGAAGACTGGGGAAACAGCTCAGTTGGTAGAGTGCTTACCTTGCATGCACAAGGCTCTAAATTCAGTCCCAGCACCACAAGAAAAAAAAATACAGGAGGTATCATCTCATCCCAGTCAAAATGGATAACTTAGAAATGTGACAACCACTGATGTGGATGTGCAGAAAAATCAAAACTTATGCATGGGTGTGTCCAAGTAAATTGGGTAGCTGATATAAAAAACTATGCATATTACTCAAAAACCTAACAATAGCTGGGATCATGGCACAAAACTATTCCCATATATTTAAGAAGCTAAAGGAGAGGATTACAAGTTTTAGGCCAACTTGTGCAAGTTCAAGGTCAAAGAGGGCAAAACCCTGTCTCCAATAAAAAAGAAATATGCTGGAAGCCAGAAATGGTGATATATGCCTGTAAAGTAGGCAGCTTGGGAGACTACAGTAGGAGGATCCTGAATCTGCTGTGAGGTTAAAGAAACTTAATGTAATGCTCTCTCAAAATAAATTAATCATAATCATAATCATAATCATAAATAAGGCACTGTGATGAAGTCTAATGGTCAAATGTTTGCCAAGCACATGAGGCTTTGGTTAAGTCTTCAGTATCTCAACTAAATAATACTAAAATAGAATTACCTTATGATTCAGGTATCCCACTTGGGGGTATGTAATGAAAACAATAAAACACTCATCTGATAACTGGATGCCCATCTTTATTGAGGCACTTCCCAGTTGAAATGATATGGAATCGCCTAGGAATTCTGGGACAGATGGATAAAGAAAATATGGCATATATGTAGGCATACATCCATAAAAATCAAATCCTGCCACCTGCAACAATTGGGTGAAATTGGAGGGTAGTGTGGTAAAATGAAATAAAACCAGACACAGACATACAAACACTGCATGCTGTCCCGCATGTGGGGGAGGCTAAACCTGAACTTAGGTTGGTGATTTTTAAAGGTTAAAGAGTGGAGGTGGGAAATGAGAACAGGATTTCATCAGTGGATGTGGCATATATGTTAAAATACCATGCAGAGACACTTTATTATGTATATTTAGTACATCTTCATCAAAGCTATTTTTAAAATGTTACTGTAATCAGTACTGAGTCACACTTACAAAATGATTAAATGGAATAATATTGCCAGGCGTGGTTGTGGATGCCTATAGTACCTGCAACTCAGGTGACTGAGACAGGAGAATTGACACTTTGAGGTCACCCTTGGAAATGTAGCAAGATCTTGTCTCAAAACAAAACAAAACAAAATAATGAACTGGGGATAAATCTAGGTGGTAGAGTGTTCCTAGATTCAAATTCATTACTGCAAAAAGAAATAAGAATAGAATTTAGAAATACATCCTTATATTTATGGTCGATTATTTTTCAAGGAGAATGCCAAGACATTATAGGAAAAATATTTTCAAATCATCTGGAACAACTATCCATCCATATAAAACATGGAACACGATCTCAAACACTATCTCACACTTTACACAATTAATTTTAAATGGAAGAAAGGTGTAAATATGAGAATTTAAACTACAAGATTCTTAGCAGAAAACATGTAAAAATCTCATGATCCTGCATTGAACAATAGATTCTTAGAAAACACAATTTTTCTTGGTTTCATTTTTGGTACCAAGGATAGAACCCAGGGGAGCTTAACTACTGAGCAACATTCCCAGCCCTTTTAAAAATTTTACTTAGAGAACAATTGCTAAGTCTGTCTTTCAGCATGTGATCCTCCTGCCTCAGCCTCCCAAAATGCTGGGATTCTAGGCAGGTGCCAAAAGATACTGCTTATAATGCCACATATTTAGAAAGTATCTACAGGATTTAAGAAATGAGGTTTATGATGTGGCAAATTTTGTGAAGGGTAAAGAAAAATATATTTATAATTTAGACAATATGATTTTTAAAACTATAGACTTCATCTAGGCTTCTGTATATACTATTTGAAATTTCACTGTCCCCAATGGGGACTTCTATCTGAAAAACTCCAACCACATTTACCTTGTATAAATCAAACCTGGACACCCATTTTTCTTAATCTATAGACTTAAGTAAAATTGAAATTTCTCAAGAGTAAAGATTATTCCTCTGGAGCCAAATGATCCATAGCATTGTGTGGAATCATATTAGCTGAAGGGCTGTAAAAGAAATAATAATAACTAATTACCTTCTGACTCCAAATAACATCTGTACACTTGTCGCTTCTTCATGTACTCATGAATGTATAGTTGAGTCAAAAAAAAGAGAAATCTTATAATTTTGTGGGCATATGTTTTTAACAAATTATGAATTATCATGAAAATGGTTCTCATTTTCACGGAACTCACAGAAGTGTCAACAGAGTCAAGATGAGGCTATTACATTGAGAAATGTCTTTGTTCCTTTAATAATTATTTGTTGGTACTGAAAATTGAACTCAGGGGTACTTTACCCCTGAGCTACATCTCCAGTGCCTTTCTTCATTTTTAAATTTTATTTTTTATTTTTGAATTTCAGTTACACATAACATTAAGGCTTATTTTGACATGAAATCATACCACTTTTAAACAAGGATTATTCTGAGTGGCGTGATTAAAATACATACAAATATTATATAGCCATAACCACATCCAAAGTACTGAAAATTTCCTCAACTGTTTTTATGACTTTTATGCTTCTAGCTATTACACAAAGAACTTTGATCCTTTTTTAATTTTACTTTTGTACATGATGTGAGGTACGTATCCAAATACATTTTTTCTTCTTGTGGATATCTAGTCATCTCAGGGGCATTTTTGCTTTAGCTTTCACTCTTGAAAAAATATAAGCAGTGTGTGTGTGTGTGTGTGTGTGTGTGTGTGTGTGTATGTAATCGCTCTGAACACCAGTTACAAATTGCTGCCCATGCAGGTCAAACAAATTGATGCCCAAGCAGTTACAAATTGCCACACCCGACCTGCAAAGTCAGCTGAACTTAAGGGCACTCATGTGAATTTCCAGGGACACCAAATAAAATATAGACACACTTTACCTTTACACAAGCTTCAGGACTTCTTCTCTGCTCCTGGCCAAAGGCCCCCCAAAATGGAGGGCAAGAGAAATTCACGAGAGGCTGGTGAGAAAGTGACCACATTCAGAAGAGAGCTCGTATTGGAGGACTCTTGTTCTTAGAAAGTTCTATTCTAAAACAGGCCAGAGGAGCAGGGTTACAAGGACCATGAGGGTAAGTCAATCCTCATAAATAATGCCTACATCCGAAGACCCCCCTCTCTATCTGAGCTGAGACAACGCCCAAGTCACCACAAATGTAGTGACTGGTCAGAGCCTCCTGCTTCAGGACTGGAAGGCATGGGTCACTCAGAAGAGCTTCCCACATATCCGCTATTCTTTCTTTGAAAAAGCAGGTGATGGATCATTATTTTGAGTCCCTGAATTCTTCTTCTAGGGGCACAACATTCTACAATTACAACACAAGAGAGAATAAGTAGCAATGAGAACAATACAAGGATATACCATGCAGAGTGTTTAAGAATGTTTCCAGGGTTAAAGCTGTTTAATTCTTTAAGTATTTGATCAGCTAAAAAAGTAGGATCTGAAAAATCAATCTTACATTTTTGTATCATGAACCTGATGATGCAGCTCCAAAAGATCCAAGAATTCTTCTGGCAAATATCCAACAAATGGTTTTGAAGCTTCTTCCAATACCACTAAGAAGCATTGCATTTCACAGCAGTAACACACACATACTTATAGCTAGCATGACATTTAAGTCTTTCCTTGAATTTCAAAGTGGAAAGGTCATTATCTATATTCATGACAGCAGCCTCTAAGGCATTTAGCTTGGTCTCATTCCTTTCATCAACATTTATTTGATTGTGAAGAGCCTTGGAAGTATTCTGAGCCAAATAATTAAGAAAACTTGCATGTTGAATATTTGAGATATGGCCACCAAAGCTGTCACCATGGAAGCAATAAAAGAAACCAAGGGAACAACTCTCACTATTATGAGTCCAAGAGCATGCTTAGGTCTCCCTAGCTGTGAGTGTATTTGTTGTAAGACTTGAAAAGCAGCATCAGCCTACCATAGCTCTGAAATATTTCCTGGTAATAAGACAAAGGAGGGCTGATGAAGTGTCAATGTTCCTTTTTCCTCTATTATTTCTGGTGAAACAATTATTTAAATTACATTTATTACATGTAACAAGATATCTATCATCTTCCCTTTTAACTTTTACATTTCCTGTAATTAAAACATAAGGAGATTGAACACAGGCCCATAAGCTGTAGCAAGAACCTTCCTGTTACAGTTCTTGCCTACAAAGTCTGGTAAAGCTTTGTCAGTAAAATGTAAGAATTCTGAGGCAGCAATTAGGTGCCAAACATCTTTCTGAATGCCACCTTCCCTGAAGGTCAGGATGCTACTAACAAATCTTCCAGGATTCATGGCATTACCCTTGCATAACTGCCTTTTGTCAATTTTAGGAGACAAGTCCAAAATATACCCACCATTTCTACACACCTTATGCTGTACTTGAAAAGTACAAATAAAATTTAAAGTTTCTAGTATTAATGATAAAAATGAAAAAGAGATGGAGGGTGCCAGATCTCTAGACTCTGGAGTATAAGCAATTAAAAACAGACTTATTTGCAATTTTGCCTTGAGCATAGTGGTAGGATTATGAGGGGTACTATTAGAATATGAGCAGAAATCACAGATTTTATATATATTTCAATACAGCCCATCAACAAACTCAACATTAAATTTAAAAGAAAAAAATTAAACCTCCATTGTTTAGGTCAAGCCCTAGCTAACAGAGATCCAGGGATCATGAAGGATGAGTGGCTTAGGTGAAAGAAGAGGAGACAGGACTATAGTTGCAAGTTATTGCTGCAGGCTGCTTGGCCCCGGGTCGAGCGGGCTAGCTGAGATCCGCTCCTGCCGCTGCTGTCGCCGAGCACTGCCTGCCGCACCCCTGCTGAGCGCTTCCCTGCTGGGCTCTCAGTGCACGCTGGCTTGCAATCTTGCAACCCAGTTGGGCACAAAAACACAAGCCAGTCAAACTGAGACAAAGTTTTATTTTGTGAGAGGCCGTGTGCGTCCCCTAACAAGTGGGTCCACCACGTGTGTTCTACCTGAGCCGGGGGGGGGGCTCCACTTCCCCTGGAACACCCTCCTACCATCCTTTCCCAACCAATGGGAACTCTCCCATTACAAGAGTGACATGAGTAACCTGAGTCCCAAAACGGGCCCAGGTAAACAGCAGGAGACAATTACCATAATGTAACTTAACATAATCATAATCTGAATGGCTGGCTGGCAGTCACTAAACCCAAAGGTGCCTGTATCAATATTTTTGCTGTGGCTCCTAGCAGTTATGAGCAGCCTTCAGACGTACCCACTGCCCCTATAGGAGCCTTTATTTTTAAACATTTTTTACAAGTGTTTTTTCATGTAGTTAATGGATAGCTTCAAAGCTCAAAATTTCTTTGATTTACATAATTTTTAAGAGTTACAATATTTTCAGATATATATTAATTACCTAATATATTGAGTGCATTGTTTAAAATATTTTCCTGTAACCTTTGCCAATCACGATTAAGCTTTTACATTTTCACCTCAATCAATAAGTGCTAGACTACACAACTCGACTACATGTATCTTGACCAATTATTAACTTTTAACTTTAAAGCACACCTATAATTATATCATTAACCTTTAACTTTAAAGCATACCTATGATTATTGCTAAGATTTCTTACTTCTAAAGTCCAAATAAAACACTTAAAGTAGTTAAAGCCTATTACTTAAAAGCACTTTTCTGAAGTGCTTCCAAAAGATATGTATATTAATTTTATATTATTCTACTTCTAATTCCAAAGGTAATTTTCTTTTTCATATGACCTATTTAACTGCTTTAAGAGTTTCTTTGATACTTTTCCAAAATACAACTATTCTTATGTTCTTGTAATCTTTAACAAAAGAGCAGGCTCTTCAACACAGTCCATTTACCATTAATATTAACAATTTGTTTCCCATTTTTTATCATGAATTCCTGTGTAAGGCAAAGGAGGTCCTGTTAGTGAAGGGAAATGTATGTTGCACAGATTGTAGATTTAGAATGTGGGGCTTAGTGCAAATTGTTAAGTTTTTCTCAAGAAACTTGAGATTTGTAAGATTTTCTTCATAAATTTTTGAGGAATAACGCTATTGTTTGTGTCCTGAGAGATATCAAAACACATCTCCAGGCATGTCGTAAGTGTATCTTTAGTCTCATTTTGGGATTTTTCCTGTCATTTCCATCAACATGTACTTTTATTATTCATTGATGTATACCCTATTATCCATATCATGAGTATCATAAACAATACATTTAACCTTCCCCATGGTTTCAGTTTCCAAAGGGTGTAGCTCTGCCATGGCATCCCCCATGCTGTGACCCTGTCAGACAGAGGGTGCAGGAACAACTTAACCACATTATCCAGAAGACACCAGCTATTTTCCATATGACTTCTGTGGAACTTGTGATTGAATCTTGAGTTCCAGCCTATGGTGTGTCAATTAATTGTCACTGGATAACAAGTCATTCTAGAACTTATTGGCTCACACGACCCCTGAGCCAAATCCCCAGCAGTATTTTGTAATTTATTTAAAGAAAGAGGTTTCACTGATTTGCTTAGCACTTCTCCCTTGCTGAAGCTGGCATAGAACTCATGATCCTTCTGCTTCTGCCTTCCAGGACCCTGGGATTACATGAGTGCACCACTGCACTCAGCTCTGTTAACAATTTTAATGTCAGCATTCCCTCTTTGCCTTATCAACTATTTTTATGCTATATTTCAAATGGATGCAGTATTTCTAATTTTTCCTCCCAGAACTGGATGACAGTTTATAGATTTTGCTTTCTCTTTGTGAGCATTTCACATGAGAAAAAAGCAGACACAATGAGATTATTAGAAGTGATGTGAAGGAAGAAAAAGGTGACACTTTAAAGAGAGAGAATGTGTCCTCTCTGTAAAGACAAGAGCATGGCTCTCTTTCTCTCCAATTTCATTAGAGATCTAAAAAAAGATTCTAAAGAATCCTGCCCAGGTACACTTTTTGACTTTGGACTGACAGCAGGATAATATCAAACCCTCAAGTATCCAGTGCCATAAAAACTTTAGGTTAATTAGCCTCATGTTCATGATTTATAATTGAATTCTTAATCATAAACTCTTGCAGATTTTATGGTTCGTAGGAATTATCTTTATTTCCCTGAGTTCCAGAATCTGGTCTTTAACAAGATCATGAAAGTCCCTCCTTTAGTGTAACTTGCGTTCCTCTTACAAACATTATTTTGAAACTGCATTTCTCCTGCAGGTAATAGTTTGTTAAAGAATGTAACACATCCTGTCCAGTTAATCCAGAAAGGGTGCAAGAAAATTGCTTCTTGGAAGATAAAGCATAGGGTCAATGTGTTGAGCCTATTTATTTATTTATTGTTTTGTGTGTTGAAATCAGAGCTAGTCGACCAGTGAGCTACATCACCAGCTCCTTTTTTATATTTTATTTTCAGACAAGATCTCATTGATTTGCTTAGTGCCTGGCTGATACATTGCTGAGACTGGCTTTAAATTCATGATTCTCCTGTCTCACCCTCCCAAGCTGCTGGGAATACAGGTATGTGGCACTATGCCCAACCTACCATTTACCTTAAAAGTACTTCAGTTCTTTTACCAGGTTCTGTGAAAATTACTACAATGAAAATATAAATGTAGTCTTTTCTATGATCTAATGACTCCAATTTTTTTAGATACATACCCAGAATTACTACTACTTAATCATATGACATTTTTATTTTAACTTATTGAAGAACCTTAATACCATTTTCAAAAATAGCTTTATTCAATTTATATTCTCACCAGCATTTTTACAAGTGAATCTTTATATCCATGCTCACATGCTCTGGAGTACCTACTTTCAGATTTTTATTTTTTACTTCTAAATATTTTACTTATTTATTTACTAGTCATAGATAGACAAATCACTTTTATTTATTTGTTTTTATGTGGTTCTGATGCTTGAACACAGTGCCTCCCATGTGCTAGGGAAGCACTCTATAATTGAGCCAGAACCCCAGCCCCTATCTTTCAGATCTTTATCATAGGCATTCTGACAAGACTGCATAGGGTAAAGGAAAGTTTTCATTTGACTGATGCATTAAATTTCTGAGGCAAGTGTGTTATATTCCAGGCTGTCAAGTAGCTAGAAGAAGAGTGTACTGTATTTTCTGTGGTGAAACAGGAATCTGTGATTTCTAACACATTTTTAACCCTTCTGCTGCAAATTTTAGTTTTTGGAAGTAGTTACAAACAATGCAAATCCAACTATTTGTAATGTATGAATATTTGCACATGCTCAGTCTCTGTGGCTTATAGAAATTGGATGTTTAGGATATACTCCCTGGAACAGAAGTCACTAATTTTAGATGCTCAGTACATGGAGAAACTACTTCTGAAAACCACTGGAAGGCCTGGAATTATTACTGGGGAGAACAAGGGTAGGTCAGGGCTCAGAAAGTGCTCAAATATTCTTGAGTCTATCGGTAGTTTGTTAAATTTTCCCCTTTGATACCTATAATTGAGTAGAGAGAGAAGCAATTCTTCCAGCAACAGAAGTTAGCAAAACCACTGAAACTTAGGCCTAGTGCAGGAAAGGGAGGCCCTTTCTCTAGAAACTTCCAGATGACTTGGAGCAAAAAGTAACAATTAGCATTTTGAAGATCATTCTCAGAAAACACCATAGAGAGTAGAAGAAATATCTGAGGGGTTCACAATTCAGAATTCATTTTTTAATTTGTTGATCATTTTATAATGGAGTCACTAGAGTTCCTTTTATAGTCTGAATACTATGAAATAATTAAATATGTAATGTAAAATATTCTCTCCTGCTCAGCAACTTGTTGTTTTAAAAAATATTTTCACATGTATGACCTCCTCAGCAGCCACATCAATGTTTATAGCAGCTCAACTTGCAATAGCTAGACTATGGACCAAACTAGGTGGTTCTCGAAAGATGAATGGATAAAGAAAATGTGGTATATATAATCAATGGAATATTAGTCAGGTTGAAAGTAGGCTAAAATTATGGCATTTTCTAGTACATGGTTGGAGTTGGAGAATATCATGTTAAATGAAATAAGCCAGTCTCGCAAAACCAAAGATGTTTTCTCTATTATGCTGATGCTAATTCAGGAGGGAGGGGGCACTGGGGCAGAATAGCTTTACATTACATTAAGTTGAGGGAAGTCATGGGAGGGAGGGAAAGAGGGATGTGGGAATAGGATAGATAGAAGTAGTTTGAAACAGACACCATTACTGTAAGTGTATATTTCACTACATGACTAATATGATTCTGCAACATGTACACTCAGAAATATGAGAAATGATACCCCATCCAAGTATGATATACCAAAGTGTGTGTATATATGTATATATGCATTCTACTGTCTTGGGGATGAAAGAGATTCTGGGGATGTGGCTTAGTGGTTAAGAACCCCTTGTACTATAATGAGAGAGACAACAGGGAAGAAAAATCAAAAGGCAGAATGGATCCACACAATTCCAACGAACTTCCCATAATCCCTGCCCTAAAAACCAAGTACTTAGGGTCTGTGAGATATTGGTACATCTGTGAAAATTTGAAAAAAATATTTTTTCTTATGATCTGGAGACATAGAAATTGACTTGCAAATTTCTACCAGGCCTGGTAGAATGGGTTGGAAACAGTAGTCACATCCTATAGAATTCCAAAGTCATCACTTTAATTGAACCACTTCGGCCGAGTTCCCAGCAAATGTGACTGCCATTGGGGTAACGGTTCAGAGACCACATTGCTCCATTTTTAGATGCGTGTGAGGTCAGCCTGGGCAACCGAGTCCACCACTGTCTCAAGAAAGAAAAAGGGGGTGAGCCTTGGTGAGGGTGTAGCTCAGTAGTAAAACAGCCTTGGGTTCAATCCCCTGTGGAGACCATTGGCAGTGATTGGGAGACAAGTGTCTGAGATGGAGGTCTCTAATGACATAATGGCAATGGCATGCTTGGTGACTGGAAAAGTTTCTATGCAAAAGTATAGGATGTCTGTTTGCTATGGCAATGCTCTCCATGAGGGAGACTGTTGTGGGAGACTTTTCAGCTTTGACCTCATTCTCAGGCTCAAAGTCCCTTGCTAAGTCAACCACAATATTTCACTAGTTCCGCTGCTTTAAAGGATGGACTTTCTTGAGAGCTTCACAGTGCTATAACATTGCACATTCCAACTATAAAGTGTAACTCAGGAAATAGCTGCATACTGTTCCTAACTGTGTAACTTTCATAAACACAAATAATAATGCTTGCATGGTATTTAATATGATCAATGAAAGATATACAATAAAGATTGCTGGTGTAATTCTTTTTTCTTTTTTTTAGAGAAAGATAATTTTTAATATTTGTTTATTTATACTTTTAGTTTTTGGTGGACACAACATCTTGTATTTTATTTATATGTGGTGCTGAGGATCAAACCTAGTGCCCCACGCATGCCACGTGAGCACGCTACAACTTGAGCCACATCCCCAGCCCCCCTGGTATGATTCTTTAGACCGGCTGCTCCATCATAGAGCAGTGATCCACCCGATCACAGATGTTGTATCTTCTCCATGTGTGACTCTTTATTTCTTGCAATGTCCCATGAAACCTTGCTGGAACCTGCTAGTTTGGCCACACTTGTCGCAGCCATCCCCAGTAGCAAAAATAAATAAATAAACACCATCAATCTCTAATTAAATAACTTCATATTAAATCACAAGGTATATTGAAACTAAAACTTCCTATAAAATCTGATGTGCTCCTCAGAATATTTAATAGTCTAACATATTTCTAATTCATGAAATATGGAAAAATCTGAGTTCTAACTGGGCATCCTGAAATGTTTAAACACAATCACTGATAATCACAGAGGAAAAAATAAAATCCCAACTACAGAAACTCAGATATTCTCTATCTCAGCATTTGCCTTGGGTAAATTAATGCTGCTTTGATGATCTGGTCCCGTCCGTAAGTATCCATAGCCAATACCAAATATAATAAAAATTACTAATCCTATCTGATCAACAACTGGTATATATTTTGGCCTCAGAATTGGCTAATATTTTCTGTTTTCTCTATTTCAATAGCATTCTAATGCAAATTGTCCTTATCATTACCAGGAACAAATAAATTTTCAGACTACTCAACAGCTTTTCACAAATCACCTGAGCAGAGAATCACAGCATCAGGTTTGTGCAGGAGCACATCATAAATTGCTGACATCCTCCTCCAAGGTTCCTTGACACACTCCTTGAAGACAAGAAAATCTGACACCTTTTAGGCTGCCCTGGACCAGGTGGCAATGTGTTCTTCACTTATCAGTTTCACTTGAGCTCCCCAATGACATCATCTATAAATCAGAGACCTCCATATGGAATTCCTCCACCAAAAGGCTCTGAAAAGACAGGCACGTTTAGCACCTTCATAGACTCCTGCACAATAAAAGCTTTCACAAACTCTTTATGATAAGGACATTATTGCCACTTGTGATGACTACCAATTACAGAGGGATCCCAGAACAAGAAGCTGACCCTCGTGGACCTTGCTATATTATTACTTTTTAAAACCATACACTTGATTTTTATTGAATTGGTGAATTTTAAAGAGTTCCTGAATTAATAAACCATGCCTGAGAATCCAAAGAAGAAAACAATATAATGGACAAGCCCATCCACCCATCATACGGTTTATTAAAACTTGGTTTCTAATGCATTTTTCTTGGGGATACTGGGAATTGAACTCAGTGGCACTCAACCACTCAGCCACCTCCAAGACTTCTTTTTTATTTATTATTTGAGTTACTTCTTAGAGACAGGGTCTCACTGAGTTCTTTACTCCTTGTTATCCAGGGAGGCCACCTTTCAAATCACAACCCTTGGGCTAAGGTTGTGGCTCAGTGGTTGACAATGTGTCTACCATGTGGGAGGCAATGAGTTTGATTCTTAGGGGAAAAAAAATTTAATATATATATAATTTTTTTAAAAAATGAAAAGATGGGCTGGGGATGTGGCTCAAATGGTAGCGTGCTCCCCTGGCATGCGTGGGGTGCTGGGTTCAATCCTCAGCACCACATAAAAATAAAATAAAGATGGTGTGTCCACTGAAAGCCAAAAAATAAATATTAAAAAATTCTTTCTCTTTAAAAAAAGTCACAATCCTCCAGCCTCAAAATCTTGAGCTACTGGTATTTCAGGTGTATGCCACAGCACCTGGGGATTCTCAAGAATTTTGAGAATTTCAGAGTCTTTCATAAAATTTTAACAATAGTGGAATCTAAGCCTGCTGCGAGCCTTTAAAACTTCTAGTACACTGTACCATTAAATAAACCTCTCCATGTTTATCTCAGTTTGTTCCACATAAGCATCACACTACAAAAGTTTGTGAGAAAATGCATACATGAAGATAAATATGTGGTTCAAGTTCCAAGAGGTTACTTGTTATTATCTTTGGCCCCCAAATTATGTCTTTGGTATGACAAAGAATATTTTAATTCTCATTTAATCATTGTACATTCTCACTATTTGCTCAGCTACAAACCCAAATCCATCAGAAGGTAGCCACCCACCTGCCAGCTCACATGACAACACTACTGTTCAAAAGGGACAGGCAGGTCCTGTCAGGAGATTCTGTAGCCCTCCTAGGAATATTTAATAGTCTAACATTTTTTAATTCATGAAATATGGAAAAATCTGAGTTCTAACTGGGCATCCTGAAATGTTTAAACACAGTCACTGATAATCACAGAGGAAAAAATAAAATACCAACTACAGAAACACAGATATTCTCTATCTCAGCATTTCCCTTGGGTAAATGCTGAGATAGAGTCTGATTCCTACACTGATGTACTCACCAAGACTGAACTCGTACAAACAATGCCTACACCCATACAGCTGCATTCACTCCAGTCCCTCACACTGCCCAGGAGCAAGCCTGCAACTACTGCCTTTGGCAAATGGATGTATTACAAAGAAGTCCAGACTGCGTCAAGTGCTCACACACCTCTATGCAATATTTCTTCTAAATCAAAGTTGTAAAACTAGGAAATTGCCACACTGACTCATTGGCTGAAAAGAAAGTTTTTGGAAATCCTGGGAAGCATTCAAAACTATCTTTTAAAGATGAAGTTTTACTGGATGGCTTATGTTGTATTTATCAAAAACAGAAGGGCCACAGCACACTCTTTTGGCCTTCCTTTCCAAATGAGCACTAAGACACAGCAAAAGGCTGGAACAGAGATAGCACTGACAATCAACCCATCTTTGGCGTGTTGGCAAACTTCAACATTTGGACACAAGTATGTAAGGAACTCTTACCAATGATCACACATGATCCATGACACATGAATAGGTTGTGGGTGAGGTTTTGCTCAGGAGGCTTTGAATCCTTGGGACAAGTAACTGAATCCTTTAGCCTGAGCAGAAACAGCCCACTCCACAGCAACTACTGCACAATATCACCTGATTGGAGGCTGTAGCTTTATTAGTGATGTAGGGCACATGAGGCTAGACAACCAAGGAATGTTCCAGGAGCACATTGATTAGGTTCTGAGGGGTATCACTTAAAATTTTTTGGTTCACTGCTTGAAATTTCATTGATCTTTATTTACATCCAGTGGGACAGGGATGGAGGTTTATATTTTTTGTAGGGGTATACATAAAGGTGTTTTTTTTGTTGTTGTTGTTTTGATTAGTTCAAGAAAATGCTTTGTGTACCAATTGTAAGATTGGTCAGAGGTCTTCCAAGCTTTGCCACAAAAGCAGAAGTCTGTGTTATAACCCACAGTGAGATCTTTCAAAATCATTTCCTGACATTCTGTTGAAAGAAAATTATGGTGAAAGTCTCATGAGAAGCTTATTTAAGATTATTTAGTGGAGAAGGGAGAGCCGCTATATTAGGACATCAGAATGGGATGCTCCTTACCAAGCCTTTGGTCATGTAGTGTGTGTTAAGAAAACCATCACACAATTTTTTCCAGGGCTACTGAGGTACTCTAAAACACAGAGAGAAATCAAGCCTGGGTTTCCTGGCATATTCCACCTAAGTATTATTCATGGGGAGAAAACATAAATTGGATGTAGTTTTTTTTAAAAATAATTCACTGGTATAAAAGACCTTTAAAAAGGAAGAGATCAGCTGCAATTGTGGAGGAAACACCTGCACAGCTACATCTGCTGATGTGGTTATCCGTGGGGTCCACACTCACAGCTGCAGCAAACTCACCACCTGAGCTAAGGAGCGTTCAGTGCTAGAATGCCTGCCTAGCATGCACAAGGCAGGATTCGGTCCCCAGAACTGGGAAAATAAAAGAGAAAGCAACTCAAGTATAGGGCAAAATATATTTTGAGAAAGTGTCTCTCTAAACAATATACACAAATGACATTGTTTTATAATTCTCTTTAATGTGCCTACATACAACACAATACATGAGCCTTAGAACAAGCACAAGTGACAAGAGTGGTGGTCCCAGAGTCATCAACAGATCAATAAGCAATCAAGGAAAAGGAAGAGGCCAGCTGCAGGGTACACAGACACATCCCTATGGTCCCAGCTGACAGCCTCATCCCCTCTCAAAAAATAACAATTAAAAGGACTGAGGAGAAACTCAGTGGTACAGCACTCCTGGGTGAAATCTGAACAAAGAAAGAGAGGAAAGAAGTTCAGAAGAGCCATTTGACCAATCTCTACCAAAGGCTGGAGAGGCCTAAACTGACATACACAATATGTAATGAAACGTTAGACACAAAAGACTTAAAATACGGGAAAATGGAATCTAACAACAAGAGAGATTTAACGCAGAGAAACATGTGGCCTTCAAATTTTCATGCTGATGCAATGCTCCCCTCCAACCCAGGGTGCAGTTTGGTTACCTCTGAATACATTTAAAAAAAAAAAAAAAGGAGAAAGAAAAAAAGAAATGAAGGCACACACCATTTTCACACAGCTACAGTGGTGATCTCAAAATAAATAAATAAAATGAAATAAAATTTTCCTCAAGTCTGAATAGATTCAAATGGATCTGAAACAAGCAAAGTTCTCACCACATTTCTACATACAGGGCTTTTCTCCAGTGTGATTACTTAAATGCTGTTCAAAGGGACCTGAAAGTTGAAAGTGTTACTGCAATTTTAAAGATAGAAAAAGGATTCTCACAGTTGTGAATTCTTTCATGCCTTTGGAAAAAACTCTCAAAGCTGAATACTGCCCCACATGGCTTATCCTGAGCATTTTCTACAGTATGAGTCCTTTCATACAACTGAACAAAACTAGAACAGCTGAACCCTTTATATTTCTTACTTGCATAGGATTTATTCTTTTTATTCCAAAACAATATTCCCAGTCCTTAGGGAAAAATGAGAAGCCTAGAAGATTTCCCACATTTCTCACATTCACGGGGCTTCTGAATGAGTGTTTTCATATATAAGAAAGGAAATGAAGCTGAAAGAATGTAGCAAATCCCCCAAATTCAGAGGGTTTGTTTTTCAATGTGAGTGAAATGGCTTTGAAAGCAACAGGGAAAATGGAATGATTTGTGATATTTTTCACATTTAAGGAGTTATTCAGTTGGATGTGATGGTGTATTCCTTTAATTCCTGAGACTCGAGAGGCTGATTCTGAAGAATCAATGTTGGAGGCTAGCCTCAGTACGTTAGGAAGACCCTAAGAAACTCAGCAAGTCCCTGTCTCAAAATAAAAAGTAAAAAGAAACTGGAATGTAGCTCAGTGGTAGAGCACCACCAGACTAAATCCCCAGGGGATCAATTGATTGATTGATCTCTCCCTATCTCACACATACACACACACACACACACACACACACACACATATTTTCAGCAGTATGAGCCTCTCTTGTCTTTGAGGATGACATGAAATATTGATTTACCATATTTCACATTCAAAGGATTTTTCTCCAGTAAACTTCCTACATGAAACAGTAGGAAGTGAAACAGTAATAACAGAAGAGTTTACCAATTGTTTTCATGCATACAATTTCTATGCAGTATGTGTTCTTTCACATGTGTGAAGCAGACAAGATGTGGCAAAGGCTTCTCCACATTGTTGACATTCATTGGGCTTTTCTCCACTATACATTCTTCCGTGTCTGTGAAGATCACTGGATCTAGCAAAGGTTTTGCCACACTGCTTACATTCTTAGGGCTTCTCTCCAGTATGAGATGTTCATGTGAGTGAAGGTAATAGGTCTGAGTGAAGGCTTTGCCACACTGCTTACATTCATAGGGCTTCTCTCCACTGTGTGTTCTTTCATGGCTATTAAGCTTATAGGATGTAGCAAAGGCTTTTCCTCATTGTTTGCATTCATAGGGCTTCTCTCCAGTATGTGTTCTTCCATGTCTATGAAGCTGACGGGATGTAGCAAAGGCTTTGCCACACTGCGTACATACATAGGGCTTCTCTCCAGTATGAGTTCTTTCATGTATGTGAAGGTCACCAGATCTAGCAAAGGCTTTGCCACACTGCTTACATTCATAGGGCTTCTCTCCAGTATGCACTCTTCCATGTATTTGAAGTTCACTGGACCTAGCAAAGGCTTTGCCACACTGCTTACATACATAGGGCTTCTCTCCACTATGAGTTCTTTCATGTTTGTGAAGGTCACCAGATCTAGCAAAGGCTTTGCCACACTGCTTACAATCATAGGGCTTCTCTCCAGTATGAGTTTGTTCATGTGAGTGAAGGTGAGAGGACTGAGTGAAGGCTTTCCCACACTGCTTACATTCATAGGGCCTCTCTCCAGTATGAGTTCGTTTATGTATCTGAAGGTAAGAGGCAGCAGTAAAGGCTTTTCCACATTGTTCACATTCATAGGGCTTTTCTCCGGTATGCATTCTTCCATGTATGCGAAGATGACGGGATGAAGCAAATGTTTTTCCACATTGTTGACATCCAAAGGGTTTCTTTCTAGTATGTGTTCTTCCATGAATCTGAAGGCGACTAGATGTAGCAAAGGCTTTTCCACACTGCTTACATTCATAGGGCTTCTCTCCAGTGTGTGTTCTTCCATGAATCTGAAGGTGACTAGATCTAGCAAAGGCTTTTCCACACTGCTTACATTCATAGGGCTTCTCTCCAGTGTGTGTTCTTCCATGAATCTGAAGGTGACTAGATCTAGCAAAGACTTTTCCACACTGCTTACATTCATAAGGCTTCTGTCCAGTATGTGTTCCTCCATGTTCATGAAGCTGACGGGATGTAGCAAAGGCTTTGCCACACTGCTTACATACATAGGGCTTCTCTCCACTATGAGTTCTTTCATGTATGTGAAGGTCACCAGATCTAGCAAAGGCTTTGCCACACTGCTTACATTCATAGGGCTTCTCTCCAGTATGCACTCTTCCATGTATTTGAAGTTCACTGGATCTAGCAAAGGCTTTGCCACACTGCTTACATTCATAGGGCTTCTCTCCAGTATGAGTTTGTTCATGTGAGTGAAGGTGAGAGGACTGACTGAAGGCTTTCCCACACCGCTTACATTCATAGGGCTTCTCTCCACTATGAGTTCTTTCATGTATGTGTAGGTCACCAGATCTAGCAAAGGCTTTGCCACACTGCTTACATTCATAGGGCTTCTCTCCAGTGTGCACTATTCCATGTATTTGAAGTTTACTAGATGTAGCAAAGGCTTTGCCACACTGCTTACAATCATACGGCTTCTCTCCAGTATGAGTTCCTTTATGTATCTGAAGGTAAGAGGAAGCAGTAAAGCCTTTTCCACATTGTTCACATTCATAGGGCTTTTCTTCGGTATGCATTCTTCCATGTATGTGAAGACGACGGGATGAAGCAAATGTTTTTCCACATTCTTGACATCCAAAGGGTTTCTTTTTAGTATGTGTTCTTCCATGAATCTGAAGGTGACTAGATCTAGCAAAGGCTTTTCCACACTGCTTACATTCATAGGGCTTCTCTCCAGTGTGTGTTCTTCCATGTCTTTTAAGCTGATGGGACATAGCAAAGGCTTTTCCACATTGTTTGCATTCATAAGGCTTCTCTCCAGTATGTGTTCTTCCATGAATCTGAAGGTAACTAGATCTAGCAAAGGCTTTTCCACACTGCTTACATTCATAGGGCTTCCCTCCAGTATGTGTTCTTCCATGTGCATGAAGCTGACGGGATGTAGCAAAGGCTTTTCCACACTGCTTACATTCATAGGGCTTCTCTCCAGTATGAGTGTGTTTATGCATCCAAAGGTAAAAGGCAGTAGTGTAGGCTTTTCCACATTGTTGACATTCATAGGGCTTCTCTCCAGTGTGTGTTCTTCCATGTCTGTTAAGCTGATAGGATGTAGCAAAGGCTTTTCCACATTGTTTGCATTCATAGGGCTTCTCTCCAGTATGTGTTCTTCCATGTCTATGAAGCTGACAGGATGTAGCAAAGGCTTTGCTACACTGCTTACATTCATAGGGCTTCTCTCCAGTATGTGTTTTCTGATGTATTCTAAGTAATCTGGGATAAGCAAAGTCTTTCCCACATACCTTACATTTGAAATGTGCATTCCCTATGTGCGTGATCCTGCGCTTTTGAAGACTTGTGTGTGAAATAAAGGTTCGACCATCTTGTTTACATTCATAGAGTTTCCCTCCAGAATGAGTTCTTTCATGTCTTCTAAATAAAGAGGGGAAATGAAAGGCTTTCCCACATACCTCACATTGAAAAGGTTTACCTCCACTGTGTGTTATCATGGGTCTTTGAACACCTGGGAGAGAAGAAGAGGCTTCACCACATTGTTGACATTCATAGAGTTGCCCCCCAGTATGAGTTTCTTCATGTCTTTGAATGCCATTGGAACAACTGATGACTTTCCCACATACTGTACTTTCATGTGGTCTATCTCCAGTTTGTAACATTTGTGTGTGAACACTTTTGAGAGAAACCAGAGATTTCCTATATTGTTTAAATTCACATGGCTTCTCTTCACATTCCTCATGCTTATAGTATTCGTGTCCAGAGTGAGATGTGATGTGCCTATGAAGGAAAGAAGGACATATGAAATCTTTTGCACACATAATGAAGTCACATGGATTTACTCCATTAAAATTTGTCTTTGTTTGATTAAGAATTGGAATCGACTTGAAGGTTTCCCCACACTATTCTGTGAAGAAAGTTTGAAGTCTACCATAGAACTTCTTTGAAGAAGAAGTGAGCAACACATAATTGATACCTAACTCATCCACAGTTTTCTATTTATTTATAGGTCTTTACATTTCTACCAACATCACGTAAAGGCTAGATTTTCTGACTTGTTAAAGTTCCCTGAAAATAAAGAGATTGAAAGGAAACAATCCTTTGCAACACAGCTTCTCTATGGCTACTATTCACATAGTGATATTCACATAGGCAATTTCATAGTCCTTTTTGCATGTCAAATACTTTGAAAAGACTGAATACCTGTTACAGATAAGTATATATTTCTGGTAAAAAATATTATAAGAATAAACACATTTCAAATTATGCATACTTCTTCGGTTGGTTTGCTTTAAAAAATTATATGACAGTTCTCAGATTCCCTCACCAATACCTCTTGTGAGTAGAGTTACCTTAGGTTGCTTCCAGAGTTTTCAATCTGATCTTCAGTGGTCTTGTCTTCCCACTTGTTTCCTAAAATGAGAGAACATAACAATCTCTATGAATATTTAGGAGCTAGAAATGCTTTGCCAAATTTTAGGTGCCATTTATGCTTCAATAATTCAGCAACTGATTTCCTTTTCACCTTCTACATAAATGACCAAAATAAACATGACTTCTCAATTTGATTAATTTTAAACCAACATTATTACCTATAGAAGCCAGGTTTCTGAGGACTTCCCGCATCACATCTCTATAAAGGTTCTTCTGGGAGGCATCCAGAAAAGCCCACTCCTCCTTGGTGAAGTTCACAGCCACATCCTCAAAGGTCACTGAGATCTGAAATATCCCACAAATGCATAGTGGAGGCCAGGAACGATTGACAGCATGAGAAATCTGCACTCAACATGCATGATGTTCACATGATTCCCTGGCCTCCTGATTAATTCCATGATTTGGTCCATCAAATCTTTACTGCACTCAATTTCTTACACCCATTCCAACACTAGAATTTGGCTACTCAGAAGGCAAACATCATAGTGATTTATACCCTTCCTTTGGGGAGTTCACAGGAAGTAAGACAGGCTCCCAGATCACTCCTAACTTCTTTAATGGTTGCACCTCTATTACATGTCCTACAAATCTCCTGTGTGGTACAGTGTGGTGAGCCGTTTCTGTGAATTGTGGCCGCCATTACAAGATGGCGCTGATTTCCCCTGTAGTCTGTGACAAACAACTCCTTATCAGAATGAGTTGGCATGCTGTGACTTGGCACCCTGTGAGAAAGGTCCACGTGGCAGCTTCGCATTGGGGCTTAAGGTGCTTTATTAAGGCTGGGAGGGGCATCCAGGGGTTAAGAGGAAAAGTATCAGGGACCTGAATAAACGGCTGAAAGAAGATTCCTGAGTTGCGTCTTCCTTGCGGGCAAGGGGTCGCGACAAGTGGTGCCGAAACCCGGGAACCAGAACTTTCAGTCAGTCAGGGGTGGTGCACCGGTTACTCCCAGGTGAGTGGGGTCTGCTATGAAAGCAGGAATAGTCCCAGTGAGTGGGATCCGCGTCCAAAGCGGGGTCAGCTCCTCTACAAAGAAAGAGAGAGCCTCATATCTATTGCAGCTGCACTGTGTACTTTCACTTTTGTTTTCTGAGTTTCTTTTGTTGTGTCATCTCGTTTTTGTTTTTTGTGATATCGCTTGTTGTTTTTTGTGCGTCTTTTGTTGTTGTGTCATGGGTGCCGCGCCTTCAAGTCTGCTCCTCCTGGCCCTAGATAACCTGTTACGTTCCAAGGGCCTGAAAGTGAAACGTAGTACTTTAGAGAGATTTTTACAGAAGACAGATATTGCTGCGCCGTGGTTTGCATTCTCGGGCAGCCTTACTATACCTAGCTGGGATAAATTAGGCAAAGACCTTGACTTTGCTTCTGAGCAGGGCATGTTAGAGGGTGGGGTGATACCCCTTTGGAAGATGGTCCGTAGTTGCCTCACAGATGGCAGATGTCAGGACGCACTTACTAAAGGACAGGAAGTTTTAGAGCAATTACATGAGGAGAAGTCAGAAACGGCAGAAAGTGAGGTATTTCAGGAGGATGGGAGTGTGCGGAGTATGAAACAGGGGAGGAGGCGGCTGTCTCCGGCAAGAAGTGAGATATCTCAGAAGGATGGGAATGTACGGAATGTGAAACAGGGGAGGAGACGATTGTATCCAGATCTCAGTGCGCTGCGCACACCCCCATGCGAAAGTGGGTCAGAGAAAGAGGAGGATGAGGAGGAGGAGCTTGGGAGGCTGTCTTGTCAGCTAGGGAGTGTAGGCATGGGAGAAGGGAACAGAAATAAACAGGGGCTCAAGAAAAATGATCCTCCCGATCCACCGCCGTATGGTGGGGGTGTTTCGGGGAGAGCTTTCCATGCCCAAACATGGAGGGCAGTTAATGCTGAGATGGGTCTTGCTTATCCAGTTTTTCAGGATGACAATAGGGGAAGATTCCATGAACCCTTAGATTTCAAAATTGTGAAGACCCTGGCGGAGTCCGTGCGTACTTATGGGGTGGATGCCGCCTTCACACTAACTCAGGTGGAGAGTTTATCTAGATACTGCATGACTCCCTCTGACTGGGCTAGCCTTGTTCGGGCTTGTGTTTCCCCGGGTAAATATTTGGACTGGAGAGCATTTGTGCTAGAGGGCGCAATAGAGCAGGCCGCCCAAAACCATGCGGCGGGACACCCCGCTTGGGATAAGGACATGCTTTTGGGGCAGGGGAGATTTGCTAATCAACAGACAGGATTTCCTCTTGAGGTATATGACCAAATTAACAGCATTTGCATTCGGGCATGGAAATCACTTCCAAATAGAGGAGAGGTATCTGGTAATTTGACCAAGATTCTACAAGGCCCTACAGAACCCTTTTCAGATTTTGTTGCAAGGATGGTAGATGCCGCTGGAAAGATTTTTGGGGATCCTGATAGAGCCATGCCCCTTATCAAGCAATTGGTTTTTGAGCAATGCACCAAGGAATGTAAGGCAGCAATCACTCCTTATAAAAACAAGGGCATAGAAGCATGGATGAAGGTGTGTAGAGAGATTGGAGGACCTTTAACTAATTCAGGCCTTGCAGCTGCTGTCCTTCGGATTGCCAAAGGGGGAGGTCCTGGTGCCAGAACATGCTTCCATTGTGGTCAATCTGGTCATTTCAGACGGGAATGTCCCAAAAAAGGCAGTTTTACTGGACCTCCTTACGGTGGCCCTTCCAATGGCCTTCGTCTACCGGGGTTGTGTCCAAGATGCAAAAAGGGGAAACATTGGGCAAGAGAGTGTCAATCAGTGAGAGACATCCATGGACAGCCTATTTCAGCTGGGCCAAAAAACGGCCAACGGGGCCCCCGACCCCAGGGCCCACAAATATATGGGGCAATGGAGAATGTCACACCCGCACCCGAGACATGGCCGTCTCTGCGCCATCCCATGAAACGCGGAGAGCCACTACAGGCGCCGCAGGATTGGACCTCTGTTCCACCTCCAGACTCGTATTAACACCTAAGATGGGAGTCCAATTGGTGGAAACTGAGTTTAAAGGGCCTCTACCACCTGGCACTGTAGGTTTGCTAATTGGACGTGCATCCTCTATCTTGCAAGGTCTTCATGTTTTCCCTGGAGTCATTAGCCCTGATGCTGTAGGGACAGTAAAGGTTATGGTGGAAGCTCCAAGGGGCATTGTGTCTATCTCTCCAGGGGATCGGATTGCTCAATTACTAATTTTGCCTAGCTTGCATACCCGTTTCCCTTCTGACTCAAGGTCACGGACGGGAGATGAGATTGGTGCCACCGGAGGAAATTGTGCCTATTTGTCACTGAATATGAGCAATCGCCCCACTTTGGAGTTAAGCATAGAAGGTAAATCTATTGTGGGATTGCTGGACACAGGGGCAGACCGTAGCATTATAGCCCTTAAGGACTGGTCTAAGGGATGGCCAGTGCAGACTTCTGATCAGTCCCTAAGAGGACTTGGATACGCCCAAGCCCCTCAAATCAGCTGTAGACATCTATCTTGGAAGGACCCGGAAGGACATCATGGTACTTTTCAGCCTTATGTACTTGATTTGCCTGTTTCTTTATGGGGCCGTGATCTGATGAATGACATGGGGTTTACTCTTAGCAATGACTATTCCCCGGTGTCTCAACAAATTATGCTAGATATGGGGTATAAGCCAGGTCTAGGACTAGGAAAACACCTACAGGGGCATAGGCATCCTGTGCAAGGTCATCAAAAGCTTAACAGATTTGGTCTGGGTTTTTTCTAGGGGCCACTGGGGCTCAAATACCCATAACATGGCTCACCGAGGAGCCTGTTTGGGTGCCTCAGTGGCCTCTTCCCTCGGTTAAATTGGCAGCAGCCCATGACCTAGTTAAAGAACAACTTGGCTTGGGTCACATCCAACCTTCTACTTCTCCCTGGAATACTCCCATATTTGTCATTAAGAAAAAGTCAGGGAAGTGGCGCCTACTGCATGATCTACGAGCGGTTAATGCTCAAATGCAACTTATGGGGCCCATTCAAAGAGGGCTGCCTCTGCTCTCCTCTGTTCCTCAGGGCTGGCATATTATTACTATTGACATTAAAGACTGTTTCTTTTCTATTCCTTTGCATCCTAAAGACTCACAGCGTTTTGCATTCACCCTTCCCTCGTGTAACCACGAGGAACCAGATCAAAGGTTTGAGTGGGTAGTGTTGCCGCAGGGCATGGCTAATAGTCCTACGATGTGTCAGATGTATGTGGGGAAGGCACTCGTACCTCTCAGACAAAAGTATTCCTCCATTAAGATCATTCATTATATGGATGATGTACTATTGGCTGCTAAATTAGAACAAAGGGTTAATGAGGCTTATAAAGACCTAATAAACCTGTTAGCTCAATATGGACTGCATATTGCACCTGAAAAGGTTCAAACGGGGGATTCTATTAAGTATTTGGGAGCAACAATTGGGTATGACAAATTAAAACCACAAAAAATCACCATAAGAACTCAGGATCTCCAAACTCTAAATGATTTTCAAAAACTGCTGGGAGATATTAATTGGATAAGAGGATATTTACATATTCCTAATATTGTGCTTCAGCCTTTGTATGCTACTCTTAAGGGTGATCCAGATCTTACTTCCCCTCGTAGCCTCACCAAAGAGGCTAGAGCGGCCCTTATGAAAGTAGAAGAGGCTATACAACATGCCACTCTATACAGGCTCCAGAGTGATAAACCTTTCCAGTTATGTGTGCTTGCCACTATGCGGCAGCCTACTGGAGTACTGTGGCAAGATGGGCCTTTACTATGGATCCACCCACATGTGTCTCCAGGAAAATCCTTAGAATACTATCCTGATGCTGTTGCAGCGTTAGCACTTAAAGGGATTCAACAAAGCATTCAATTTTTCGGACAGTCGCCTTCTTCTCTTATCATACCCTACACTAAAGCTCAACTTAATGTTTTGTGTGCTACTCTAGACAACTGGGCTATTCTATGCTGCTCATTTCAAGGAGATATTGATAATCATTACCCTTCCCATCCATTACTCAATTTTGTTAAAGAGCATCCCATCATTTTCCCTAAGGTGACTTCACCCAGTCCTATTCCGGGGGCTGTTAATGTTTTTACTGATGGTTCCAAGTCTGGAATGGGAGCTTATGTACTTAATGATTCCCCCCCTGTCCAGCATCAATTTGCTCCAGGAAATCCACAATGGGTAGAACTACAAATTGTTATTGAGGTTTTTAAGCAGTGTTCTTTTCCTTTTAATCTCATTTCGGACTCCGCCTATGTGGTACAAGCACTAAAAGTCCTGGAGGCCGTGGGAACTATTAGTGATGCCCATAATGTATCTGTTTACTTTACTCAACTTCAACAGCTTATCTGTAGCCGCGCTGCTCCTTTTTATCCAATGCACATCCGGGCTCACACCTCTCTTCCTGGTCCGTTATCACAGGGCAATGCCTGTGCGGACTCAGCCACTAGAAATCACTTGCTATGCTTGGCTTCCTCCTTGGAGGGGGCTAAATTATTTCACCAAAACTTCCATGTTAATGCTTTAACGCTACGCAGGCGTTTTTCCATTTCAAGAGCAGATGCTCGTCAGATAGTATTACAATGTCCTCATTGTGTCACATTTCTTCATCCCCCTCATTATGGCGTAAACCCACGGGGATTAAAGCCATTGGTTGTCTGGCAAATGGATGTGACACACATTACTGACTTTGGTAACTTCAAGTATGTACATGTCTCTGTTGATACGTGCTCTGGAATTATTCACGCTTCTGCTTTATCGGGAGAAAAGGCACGTAATGTTATTACTCATTGCCTAGAGGCATGGGCAGCATGGGGTGCTCCTACATCCCTTAAGACTGATAATGGACCTGCTTATACTGGCAGACAATTTACATCCTTTTGTTCTACTATGGGAGTGCAACTTACTCATGGTCTGCCTTACAATCCTCAAGGACAAGGCATTGTTGAGCGTGCTCATCGCACCTTAAAGGAAACTTTACAAAAACAAAAAGGGGGAATAGGAGCTGAACACACTCCTAAAGAACGCCTGTCCTTAGCTCTCTTTACCATTAATTTTTTGAATTTGGATATTCATGGTCGCTCTGCGGCCGATAGACATGTGTCCCCTCAGCCCTCTGTGATTGGCTATGTTAAGTGGAAAGACATTCTTACGGGCCAATGGAACGGCCCCGACCCCGTGCTGACATGGGCACGAGGATCTGTATGTGTTTTTCCCCAGGATCGCACGGAACCGCTGTGGGTCCCTGAACGCATGACAAGAAGAGTCTTGACTCCAGCCAACCAGCAACAAGAGATACCACAGCAATCCTGTGATGAGGATCTTCATCCTGCTAAGTGCTCTGGCTCTGATGTTGATGCCGATGGTACAGGCGACACCGATGCAGTGGTGGGCAGTGGCACGGGCATGGCCGATGCCGATGCCGGTTCATGGTAATTCTAGTGTTCTCCCTACTCTTTTTTCTACCTCATGTGAGATGTCTGCTCCCTGTGCTTCTCCTAGAGGGGACATAGAGAGCATTTTTAATCAATCTCAAGTTAATCTCACAGGAGTTTTTTGCTTCAGCCTTGGGAACGCTAATTGCATTAGCCTTAAGACCAAAAATTTGACTAACTGGGAGGACCCATTGCGGTCCAGTCAGGACTCGGGGAGCATTATCAGTGCCGTACTGAGCCAAGTAGCTTCGGGGAAGCAATCAGGCTCAGGGACCCCCGCAAATAACTCTGCTTTAAATATAACTACCTTGGCTATTATCTCCGAGGTGCTAATCCCAGTGCCTTCTTCTTCTAATAGTATCTATCATGCCACTCATTTCAAGGCCTCTCCTTACTGTACCCCTAATCTTGGTTTTCCCCCAACATTTACGCATTGTCAGGATCATTCTTGGGAGAAACATCAAGTTGCTAAAGGTTTCTCCCTTTCTCCCTCTCTTAAGAGGTATGTTTATAACTTTAATAACAGTGCCAACTCCTCTACAGGAGTGGGTTGGTCCTGGTTTCAGTGGCTGATTTCCAATGAAAGGGGGGCTTCAGCCGATATTTCTACATTGGCTCAATTGCTAGGAGCCAAAAGCTGGTTGGCTAATGTTTCTGGCACTGTTAGGGAGAGTAAACAAGGAAATAGACTTACATCTGTTTCGTTCAACTCTCTGTTATATAGTGCCACATTACCCCCTGCAATGGTCTGTGTCCAATCACCGTTCCTGTTCCTTTTGGCTAATGACACCTCGTCAGGGATGCTAGATTGTTCTAAGGTTACCTGTCTCTTATCTGAGTGTTGGAATGGTTCTTGGACTGTAGCAGTAGTTATGAAAATTCCAACTTTTGTCCCAATCCCGGTAACTGCAGATCCTGAAAAATTCCCCATTGTTGAGTTATTTCGAGTCCGCAGGGATTTTGGAATTACAGCAGCCATAGTGACAGCCGTGGCGGTATCTGCTGCTGCAGCGGTTACGACCGGAGTGGCCATGGCCAATCAAGTACAAACTGCTGCCACCATTAATCGAGTTGTTCAACAAACTTCCATCATACTCGAATCCCAAAACACAATCAATCAACATATTTTGTCAGGGATTTTAGCTGCCAACCAAAGAATAGATTTACTCCAAGCTCAGATAGAAGAATTAGCTGACTTGGTGCTTTTGGGTTGCGTTGACCAACGTGCACATTTATGCATAACCTCTGTCAGATTTAATGATTCCAGGAATGCTTCCCGCATCATTGGCGAATATTTGGCCGGAAACTGGTCCATGGAAGCGGAAGACATGATCCAGTCTCAACTAACCCAAATAGCTGTCTTGAATAGTACCCGTGTCGATCCCGTGACCTTGGGACAATTCACCGATTGGATATCTTCTGCCTTTTCCTTTTTTAAAGAGTGGGTGGGGGTAGGCGTTTTTGGTGCAATGTGTTGCTTTGGTATGTTTCTCTGCTTGTGGTTTCTCTGTCGCCTCAAGGCCCGCAATGCTCACGATAAGGCTATGATCATACAAGCTCTTGCAGCTTTAGAAAATGGCAATTCACCTCAAGTCTGGCTTGCGCATCTTAAACAGTAAATCTTTTGACATGGTCGTTGCACCCCAAGTTATTATAACATTGCACTGGGATCGACATGTCTTTCCTCGCTGTTCTCTTAGTGTTGGAAAGCCCTTGCACTCTGCCGGTCTTGCTGCCATTGCACGCAGATGGGTTTCCACACTAGTGCTTCTCTATCGCTTTAAAGTCCGTGCCTTTCTTTCAGGGTGCTGTCAACTTGTTTGTCATTGTACACAGCCACAGTTCAGCCTCAGCTATCCCCCTCCGTCCACCATCGTCACGGTACAGGATGCGAGGCAAGGCACTGCACTTGAGTGATCCTTGGAGTGGACCTCAAGGAGAGCATGTCCTATTGCATGCGGGTTTGACGTCCTTCCTTACCCCACCTTATCCACGCCCCGCCCCACGAAAAAAGGCGTCGGCTGATATGGCCTCAGGTTTGGGGAAGGGCCCTCCTTAAGGCTGAGCCATACTATGCAGCCACTTCTGCTCAGTGGGATAGGACCTCTACTCTCGCCTGTATTGTCATATAAAAACAAAAAAGGGGGAACTGTGGTGAGCCGTTTCTGTGAATTGTGGCCGCCATTACAAGATGGCGCTGATTTCCCCTGTAGTCTGTGACAAACAACTCCTTATCAGAATGAGTTGGCATGCTGTGACTTGGCACCCTGTGAGAAAGGTCCACGTGGCAGCTTCGCATTGGGGCTTAAGGTGCTTTATTAAGGCTGGGAGGGGCATCCAGGGGTTAAGAGGAAAAGTATCAGGGACCTGAATAAACGGCTGAAAGAAGATTCCTGAGTTGCGTCTTCCTTGCGGGCAAGGGGTCGCGACAGTACAGAGCTAATATAAGCACTTCTGATAGTACTTATCTTTAGAAAAGAAAGCTGATGAGTAGAAAAATGCAGGAATCATAAAACTAAGCATTTGAGAGAGATTCTGTCAACTACAGTGGCTCCCTGTACCTACAAGGTTAATGTAGGCAACATGGTATTTACTGATATCTTGTTTCCTCTGAAAGTCTATTGTTCCATACTTAAAGAAATGCCTAGAACCAGCCCCCACTCCCACCCTCTGAGCATGGGGTCACTAAGGAGATTCCTTCATAGACAACATTTAGACAACATTTCACACAGGTGGTCACAATGTGTTAACTGGAGATTGAGCTCATTCTGTGTGATTACACTAAGAACAACTAGAAGTTTGCAGGTGCTTTACTCCAGAACAAATTTAGTCAACTAGCTTACTATTAAATGAACAAAACAAACATGAGTTCTGTATTTGATTAATTTAATTTATTTATTAATAAACACAACAATTTGATAATTTCTTGTGGTTACTGACAAAGCAGAATGGGGTAAGTGGAAAGATGGCACGTGTCTTAGAAATAACTCTATGACCCAAAAATGTCACCACGGGCTGGAGATGTGGTTCAAGCGGTAGCGCGATCGCCTGGCATGCGTGTGGCCCAGGTTCGATCCTCAGCACCACATACAAACAAAGATGTTGTGTCCGCCGAATACTAAAAAAATTAATATTTAAAAAAATTCTCTTCTCTCTCTCTCTCTCTCTAAAAAAAAAAAAACAAAAATGTCACTTTCTCCAAACGACAGCTTTACAAAGTTTTATAACTCTCAAAAAAATCTTCTTAATAAACAGCAGGCACTATTTTTCTAAGTCTCACAGCAATAATGAATGTCCAATGATTGTCAAACTCTTCTTAACAGCAGCCAGTTCACTACCATGATGTACAGTCATGAGACACATACCAATGTTCTGCTGAAGGACATTTTGATCAAGGTTGGGCCACATATGCAATGGTTGTCTGTGGTGAAAGAGATTCATCGTGCCTGTAGCAAAGGTGGTGCAAACAAACCTAAGGCAGAAGCTCTTCCAGAGTGTGGTAAAGCAACAAGTTTGTAGCCCAGAATTCTGAACTATCCCACAAAGTCTGCGTGTGAAAGAGGCCACCATTCACATCTGGAAGCATGCTATGATGTCTGCACAGTGAAGGAACAGACAAAAAGAAAATGTCCGTGCCACTTACACAGAAGCATACTCAAGGACTGAAACCATACAGAACCACCCCAAACAATGAAGAACCCACAATTACCCTCAGAGACATCAGCCCAAATCTGTCAGGACAATGATGCAGACAGGAGGGCTTCATGGACCTTCAACCAAACGGGAAGCACACTAAGGTCTCAGGGTCACAGCAACACTCCACAGGACATAAACCACATCCCTACAAGTGCACCACCAGTGAAATCCCATGTATGCTCAAAGAACATGAGAGCTAAAGCAGAAATCAGATCAGAAGAAACTGAAAAGCCTCCAGGGAAGGGGACAAGAAACACAGGGCTCTGAACAGACACAGGACAAAGAGGTGACTCAAGAGAAAAGGTGACCATTTTGAAAGAAAAAAATATAAAAGCCCATCATAGGAAATTCATAGAGAACACCAGAGGTGGTGCTGTATTGGTATCTAAGTCATCCAACACACATTTCAGAAAAGAACAGCTAAAAGCAACCAATGAAACTGCCGCTTCAGAAAACCCAGAGAAAGAAGAGCAAGGTAAACCTAAATTAACCACAGGTAGTTTGCCGCAGTCTGGCTGGGCACAATTCAGGAGCCACTTGTCAAAAGAAACAAACTTTATTTTTACAACCACACACGCCAAACAAAAAAGCTCCTCAGGAAAAACCTTCAGAGCCCAACTGCCACCACCGGCTTCCCACAAGCCTCTCAACCTCCCCCACTCCTCCTGCTCTTAGGGCGATTGGCTGAGTCACATAGGCGGAGCCAAAAAAGTCCCTCAATGAGCAGCTCTGTAGTCTGAAAGCACGGGGAAACAGCCCAATGAGCATCACCGCAGAGGAACCAATCAGCTAGAAGTTGCTGGGGCCGCTCTGAGCCAATCATCAGCTGGCAGTCTGAAAGTTTGCTGGGGCCCCTTCGGCTGTGGCTTTCAACATCTCCCCCTCTCTGTTTAAACAACAAGCATGTGGCTTAGGGACCGTGCCTGCCTTAGGTTGTCCAATAGTACATATGGTCCTTACCCGTTATCGTAGGTTGGTACCATTGCATTTGAATCTTACCCGTCACTGACTACTGGTCCAATATACAGCCAAACCTGTGGATAGGTCTTTGTACCGGGGGGGGGGTGAGGTTCTTTGCCTCACCTTTGTTGGCCCCCAAATTTCAGCTGAGTGATCATGACAAGCAGAAGGGAGGAAGATACACCAAGCCAATTGACGGCTCCTTTTGGAAAAATTGTACCACCAATGACATCATCAGCAAAAATACCCCAATGCTACCAAAAGTTGCTGCACCAACAGATAGTTCACAATGCATGCAGGTGAGTTCACAATGCATACAAGTGATACATAGTCCAGGCAAGTTCTGCAAGCAGTTCAGTGATGGCTATTGCAGAAGCTGTAGATTGGTTTTATCTTTGTCTTCACAGGCACTGGGATGAAAATAGGAATTCTGGCAATAATGGCTAAAGAAAAAATTATGTAACATTCCAGAAGGCACTAAAAGAAAACAATTTTCTTAACAATTTACATTATCTTGAAGAGAATTACTAAATATAATGAAAAGGAAAGGTGAAAATAAACAAATCGGTTAAGCTCCTTTTTTGTTCACATATTAAAACAATCCTCAACAGTTGTTTACCCAATTTAAAATAAACCATTTAAATCACGTGAAAAAAAATATTTGGATCCATTTTTTCATGAGCAGTCATCATATATGATATATGGACATACGTACATACAAACATACAACATAAAACACAAGTGTGCACACAACACATAACAAGTAAAGGCCTTATAACTTTTTACAGGTGAAATCTCCATTGCAATGTTTAAAAACTCTATACTCAAAATATAGAACTGATCAGCAAAACATTAACCTAGGTCTGTATGAGCTCAAAAAACAAAATAGAACTTCATGATGTGGGAAAGGGCAATAATAAAATAGATA